>NC_141024.2:49905000-50057500 GCF_052040795.2 Danio rerio | reverse complement strand
ATAGTCACTAATATTCAGAAATGAATTAATAATGTGTTTTTGCATTGCAGCTCATTAGATTTCGGATGCAGAGCATGCAAGAGGAAACCTGAAGTGAAGAAAACGACACACAAAGAGGTAGGTAAGTATGATTAATAATCTGGTGCGTGTGATGGTGACAAATTTTAAAGCACTAGTAACCCATATTAGATATTAATTTATTGATAATTATTTATTATTAAACAATTAATAATACTTTACTTATCAATTGTCATTTATAATTAATGATTAAAATGTCCCATGATGCAAAAGTGGACAATAATATTTTAAGGATAAAATCTCTCTGATAAAGGATTTCCTGAAAGAATAACAGTAAAAAGGTTTAGCAATACGTTTACAAACTGACTTTTTTTCCATTGTGTTAAATTTACCTTCTTGGTGGAGTCGTACTTCAGGACTTGCCCAAATGTGGACATAATCTGAGTACGGTAGTCCTCGATGTTATCTGCCTCTGAGATAAGGAACGCCTTTCTCATCAGTCTGGCAGATGGCGGCTCTCTCCGTGCTGGTGGTCGCTGGAACTGCTGGCACAAACTCCCTAAAAGCAGAGAAAACAGACACTTTGCTGCTTAATCTTTGAATAAATGCTCAAAAGGATAGGAATTTAAAAATAATAATTCTGTCATCATTTGCTGATCCTTTTAATGATTTTAAACCATTATGGGTTTCTTTTAAACACTAAACAAGATATTTAGAAAAATGTCAGAAACCTGTAACCATTGACTTCCATTGTAAAAAAACAAACAAACAAATACTTTGGAAGTCAATAGTTACAGGATTTCAGCTTTCTTCAGAATATCTTCTTTTGTGTTTAACAAAAGAGAGAATCTCATAAAGGTTTAAAACTACTCATTTCTGGGTGAACTATCCCTTAAAGAAAACAATTAACTCTGACTTACGAGTGATCTTCCCAGGTTTGTTGTACTGGCTGAGAAGAGTGGTGTACAAGTCCTTTCTCTGTAGATAGCCCTCGCAGTGGCTCTCCTGCACCTGTCTCCAAACCTTCACCATGGTGTTTCCCTCAGTGTGACCCTCATCAGGCGGATCACCTGCTTGTCCACGCCACGCCTAGAATCATAGGAGCAAGACAATCATTAGAGGATGGTGAATCTTAACTCTTTTTAAGACTCTGCATAATTTCACAATGATTTGTATTCTGCTAGAGACTCACCGTAGCGTCAAGACAGCAGGAAACACCGCTCTGTGAGCTGAACTGAGCTGATTAAGGATGCACTGATCCCATGACAGGAAACGACCAATAGTATGCTCTTCTGACTCCTTTGCAGCCTTTCTACAGGCGTTGCATGCCAGGACCTCAGTCAGCATGGAGTACCAGCCAGACATGTGGCAGATCTGTCTTACCGTGGATGAATACCCACAATGGTAGAGAAAAGCCTTCTGATTGGTGCGTGCTGGGCAATCAGACCTTGGGCACCGAAGACTGTAACGCCACACACCGACTGGTCTCCAGAAAAAAACGGAGCTGTGAAAAAAGGAGTCTGCTGAGGGGACTTTTCCTTCCACCACTCCAGGAAATTCTGGAGGGTGAAACCACATCCGGTCATCCTTCAGGACTTTCCTCCACTTTCTGTTTCCATGTTTGTCTTTATAAGACATGGCCCTCTGAAAGAGTCCCCTTTCAGCATCCTCCTTAAGCCACAGTATGTCTGCACTGGGCAGCCCATGAAGACCAGACTCCCACATCTTGTGCCAACCCTCAAATGACACCTGGTAATTAGAATAACCGAGACAAAACTGTTAAAATCAATTAAAGTTTTAGTATTAAAGTATTAATTTTTCTTATCTTCACAGAGTTCTTTGACAGTTACCTCAGAATATGCTGGGTCACTGTGTGTTGACCCACCAGATGACCTTCTAGGTTGAACATCAGAAGCTGACACAGAAGCTGATGCAGGAGCTGAAGAAGAACCCAAGGCAGAAACTGACGAGGCTGATGCAGGAGCCGATGAAGAAGAAAAGGCAGGAACTGATGAGGCTGATGCAGGAGCCGATGAAGAAGAAAAGACAGGAACTAATGAGGCTGATGCAGGAGCCTCCAATAAATAAGTTGACGCAGGAGCCTTCAACAAAGTAAGTATAATAGGTAAAACCTTTTTCATTGACATATTCATACTTTTTGCACAGTCTCCCCATCTATGCTCACAAAACTGTATTCAGGAGTATATACACCACCTAATTGTGATGTACAAACGATGAACTTACAGCAGACAGTGGAGAGTCTGAGTGGGGCTTCTGTGAAAGATCTTCACAGGAACGTTTTCTTCTCTTTGCTTCCCCGGCTCCTAAATGAGCACAGTTGTGATTATTAGAGTTGGGGTCGAGTCCACCTTTGTCGAGTCCAAGTCGAGACCAAGTCCTTAACCAGTCGAGTACAAGTCCAAGTCCGAGTCCAAAAGGGGTCGAGTCGGACTTAAGTCCGAGTCCTTAACATCCGAGTCCGAGTCGAGTCCGGCCGAGTCCAGACAGTCTTAAAACTCATTTATTAATTTTTCTTTTTGCTTAGTCCCTTATTTATCAGGGGTCGCCAAAGAACGAACTGCCAACTAGTCCAGCATATGTTTTACAGAGCGGATGCCCTTCCAGCCGCAACCCATTTACTCTCATTCACACTCACACACCACGGCCATTTTAGTAAATTAAATTCCCCTATACTGCATGTGTTTGGACTGTGAGAGAAACCGGAGCACCCAGAGGAAACCAACACACGGAGAACATGCAAACTCCACACAGAAACACTCCTGGCCCAGTCAAGACTCGAACCAGTGACCTTCTTGCTGTGGGGCAACAGTGCTAAGCATTGAGCCATGGTGCCACCTAAGTAAAAAAGTGTAAAATAATAATAATAATAATAATAATAATTAATCAAATATATTTTTCTATTAACAATTAACTGTTAAATGAAAATTTTAAACTTTTGGTACATTTTTACAAAATGCCTTGTATTTTTTGTTAGCTTGCTTCAAATTAAAATGAAAATTGGAGGATATATGTAGAATTTTTATTATTTTACAAGACTCACGCGTTTGAGATTATTCTCATGCCACTTTTTCACATTTCTTGTTTAAATTACGCTTACATTACCAAGGCGACAATGCATTTTTTTACATTAATTCCAGAAAACTCTGTTAT
Source organism: Danio rerio (assembly GCF_052040795.2). Lineage (NCBI taxonomy): Eukaryota > Metazoa > Chordata > Actinopteri > Cypriniformes > Danionidae > Danio > Danio rerio. The sequence continues at coordinate 50,054,311 of NC_141024.2, read as the reverse complement.
CAGCCCCAATGTGGAAAATTAAACCATATTCATGCGGACTGACCCAGATCTGCACAGAACATAAAGGTTCAGCAAAGCGAGACCATTTGGCTTCACCGCTGTCTTAACAGGGAATCAACAGTCAGATGAATTTTGTTCTAAATAAACAAAGAGTAAATAAATAGCAGGGGCGATTAGGTGCAAAATAAAACCAGTGGGAATCAGACTGAAAAAATAGTCCAGTGCAGATTTCTAGGCACATGATCTGGGTCTATCTGTTAATGATAGGCTGAAACAGGGGTTCTCAATGTCTACATTAAAAGTTCCAAATCTGAATTTTTTTATTAAGGTCAAATATGAAACAATTGATATTACATAACTTGTTTTTAATAAACATCCATAAGATGCAGCACCATGACGCAGTGGGTAGCACAATGGCCTCACAGCAAGAAGGTTACTGATTCGAGCTGGCTTAGGGCAAAATAAACACATACTTATCTGTTCATTCAACTTTGAACTGTCTATTCTCTTAATCAATTCTTTTCAGTGAGGCCGACATCTTCTTCCATTCAAATGATCGATTTGCTGCAGTGTGTTAAAACAGGTGTGTGCGCGCGATTATCCAGCATGATCATGATTAGGTCTGGCCCAACCAATTTGGAGCCCTAGGCAAGATTTCAGGTGAATTCCAGTAAATTCCACTGCTAGTGTAGATATACTCATAAGACACTTATTAGCTTTGTCTTGGACATTCTTTCATTTTAATAAAGCAAGTGTACATTCCAAATACTTAGAAGTTTTTGCAACTCTGGAACACCTCGAAAAAATACGCAGCGATTATGCATTGTGAAACCTGCGTAAGTTTTGCAAGTGGACAAAACAAAAATTAAAACAATATGATGATGATCTTATTTTAACTAAACATGCTATGAAGCAGAAAAGAAGGATGAAGAGTCAGACAGGTAAGGAGTTCAGTCCACCAACTGGGCAGATTGAATGCGAGAGTTCGGGAAAGTGATTACTTCCCTCTTTGGGATGGAACCACGAGGCGACGTTTATTCACAGAACGCAAGTTTCTTGAGGGCATATAAATCTGCAGAAGTGAGAGCAGATAAGAGGGAGCAAAGCCAGAGGTCGCTTTGTAGGCAAACATCAGAGCTTTGAATTTGATGCGAGCAGCAACTGGCAGCCTGTGCAAACGGGTGAGTAGCGGAGTGACATGTGCTCTTTTCAATTCATTGAAGACCACTCATGCTGCTGCATTCTGGAGTAGGTGAAGGGGCGTGTTGCTTCACATGAAAATTAGTTTCAAATTCAGTTGGTCGGTGAGTAAATGAGTATGATGAATGAGAACAGACAGGCATGTGCGTATAGACATACAATGTAATGTTGTACAGTAACGTGTCATTTGTTTGTTTCAGTTGTCTTTATTTGAATGGTTTCGTGAGGATGTGATGGTGTGCTTTATCTGCCTGATTCCCTCTGAAGAGGGCGAGTTGTGTAACGCTCGATTCGGGGGACATTATGAGGGCGGGGTTTGCGTGACGTGCTGCGAGCTACTAGCGCGAGAGTGGAAACGCAACATGATTTCGGCCTCACTGCTTAACTTCCTGGGCAATTGGCCCAGCCCGATTAAATCCCCAGCCTTAGCTCACAGCCTAGAAGTCCAATGCGCTATACATTGCACCACAGAGCTTGAGTGCTCTCCTGCCTCAAGCACTGTTGCACAGAAATCACTTTTTGGTACTCTCTGGCCCATGAAAGAATGGCTAACTGCGGACAAGGCACTGCTGGGATTCAAATCCAGGATCTCCTGTTTACTAAACAGGCGCTTTGACCAACTAAGCCACAGTGCCAAATGATGTTGACATGGGCTAATTGTTTAATCGAAAAAAGAGGAAAAAAAACCTAACAACCGTAGCGCTGCATGTGTAAATGTCTGGACTTGATATATTAAAGTCCAATTGGTTAGGCATTACCACACTATGCTATATAAAGCCATCGTCCAAAGCCCTCTTGAACGAGCAGCATTCTTAAGGATTTGAGTTTTGTTAAGAAACCGACTGCAAAACATCCCGCTGCGTAAACAGTCGTAACTCTTAAGAAAAAGCAGTCCTGGAACCTGTACAATAGGCACTGCTGGGATTTGAACCCAGGTTCTCCGGTTTACTAGACAGGCGCTTTGACCAACTAAGCCACAGCACCAGACAGCCATAAACGGGGCTAATTGTTTAATCGAAAAAAGAAAAAAAAAAACATACAACGGTAGCGCTGCATGTGTGAATGTCTCGACTTGAAATATTAAAGTCCAATTGGTTACGCATTACCACACTATGCTATATAAAGCCATTGTGCAAAGACCTCTTGAACGAGCAGCGTTCTTAAGGATTTGAGTTTTGTTAAGAAACAGACTGCTAAACAGCACGCTGTGTAAACAGTCGTAACTCTTAAGAAGAAGCAATCATGGCACCAGTATATTAGGCAGTGCTGGGATTTGATCCCAGGATCTTCTGTTTACTAGACAGGCGCTTTGACCAACTAAGCCACAGCGCAAAAAAGAGGGCAAGTTGTTTCTGCACAAAGAGACAAAAAAAGACAGCAAGTCTTTAAATGGCAACCTAAGAGGTTGTTCAACTCTATTTGTTGCACAATCCATTACGCCTCAAAGCTATACAATTTCATAATTCATTTCGTTAGCTCTATAAAACAAACACTAAGGCGCTGCTGGGATTTGAACCCAGGATCTCCTGTTTACAAGACAGGCACTTTGACCAGCTAAGTAACAGCGCCACAAAAATATATTGTTAGAGACATTTGCCCAATAACAAAAATCGGAGAAGAAAAAAACCAATAGACAACAAAAATCAGCATGTCATGATGCAGAAAATGCTGACAAGATGGAAGGGGTCTTTAGGGCCTACTCACACTATGCCATCCGTACCATGCCCAGGTCCGTTTCCCGGATCGTTTGAGAAGTGTGAGTGCGCTGAATCGGGCTCAAGCACGGTTCACTTGGCCGGCCCTGGCCCAGTTGGAAGAGGTGTGCCTGAGCACGGTTCACTTGGGCTTTGGCGCGGTACGCTTGTGTGCGAGTGCAAAACGCCCCAAAGCCCGAAACTGAAAGCGAGTTGTGACTTTTAAGGGACTGTTTCATATGGATTTATTAATCATTCTTACTGTTCAGTGAACGCAAACTGCCGTCGTTTATTAAAGACACAAACTCCTCACTTCACGACAGCTGCGCGCCTTCAGCAGACCTCCTCATACCTGCAGCACGAGGGCTTTATGATTGTTTATGAACGCCAAAAGTGGGTGGGGGCGCTAGACCAATGAGCCACAAAAGCTTGAATATTTCACAAGACATCAGAAGCAGCAGAAGGTCAGAAATCCTTATTTAACAATTGAGTCAGAACATACCTTCAAAAGCTTTAGCGTTGAAGCAGGGCTTTTGCTTCATTTGGACGCCTTAAGCGTGAATCATGCCCCTAGACCAACGAGCTACTGCAAAACAGTCACTTTACATGGCAACACTATCTGCTGACAAAGCGGCATTCTCTGAAAAAGGCCACTGTGTAAGCCACAACACCCTTACAAAACAGCAGACAACTGTAAGGGCTCAACCGAAATTTGAACGTGGGATTTCTCACGGCATGATTGAGAATCATACTCCTAGACCACCAAGCCACTATGCAAGGAATGTTTTATGTGGCGACACTACCTGCTGACAAACTGAAATTCTTCGAAAGACATTTTTATGAAAGACATAATGCCCTGTAAAACACAGTACACCTGCAAGGGCTCGTCCGGGATTTAAACCCGGGACCTCGCCAGCCGAAGCAAGAATCATACCCCTAGACCAACAAGCAACTAAACTGAGAGAATTTCACATGGCGTCAGAAGCATCAGATAGTCAGAAATCTTTCTCTAATGAATCAAGGGCACCCTAAGCGAGAATCATACCCCTAGACCAACGAGCCATTGCAAAACAGCAACTTTATATGGCAACACTATCTGCTGACAAACTGGCATTCTCAGAAAAAAGGCCTCTGTGTAAGCCACAACGCCCTTACAAAACAGCAGACAACTGTAAGGGCTCAACCAAAATTTGAATCTGGGATTTCTCATGGCATGAACGAAAAATCATACTCCTAGAACATCAAGCCACTATGCAAAGGAATGTTTTATGTGGCGACACTATCTGCTGACAAACTGGAATTCTTCGAAAGACATTTTTATGAAAGAGATAATGCCCTGTAAAAGGTAGTACTCCTGAAAGGGCTCGTCCGGGAATTGAACCCGGGACCTCTCGCACCCGAAGCGAGAATCATACCCCTAGACCAACGAGCCACTAAATTAAGTGAGTTTCACATGGCGTCAGAAGCATCAGATAGTTAAAAATCTTTCTCTAACGAATCAAGGGCACCCTAATCGAGAATCATACCCCTAGACCAACGAGCCACTGCAAAACAGCCACTGCAAAAATATCTTTATATGGCAACACTATCTGCTGACAAACCGGCATTTTCAGAAAAAAGGCCTCTGTGTAAGCCACAACGCCCTTACAAAACAGCAGACAACTGTAAGAGCTCAACCGAAATTTGAATGTGGGATTTCTCACGGCATGAACGAGAATCATACTCCTCGACAACCAAGCCACTATGCAAAGGAATGTTTTATGTGCCGACATTATCTGCTGACAAACTGGAATTCTTTGAAAGACGTTTTTACGAAAGCCACAATGCCCTGTAAAACAACAGAGAAACTGCAAGGGTTCATCCAGGATTTGAACCCAGGACCTCTCACACCCTAAGCGAGAATCATACCCCTAGACCAACAAGCCACAAAAGCATGAATATTTCACAAGACATCAGAACCGACAGATGGTCAGAAATCCTTATCTAACAAACATTGAAGCAGGGCTTTTGCTTCATTTGGACCCAGAACGGTACCTCACGCACCTTATGCGAGAATGAAGCCCCTAGACCAACGAGGCACTGCAAAACAGCCACTTTACATGGCAACACTATCTGCTGACAAACCGGCATTCTCAGAAAAAAGGCCTCTGTGTAAGCCACAACGCCCTTACAAAACAGCACACAACTGTAAAGGCTCAAACGAAATTTGAATCTGGGATTTCTCACGGCATGAACGAGAATCATACTCCTCGACAACCAAGCCACTATGCAAAGGAATGTTTTATGTGCCGACATTATCTGCTGACAAACTGGAATTCTTTGAAAAACGTTTTTATGAAAGACATAATGCCTTGTAAAACAGAGAAACTGCAAGGGCTCATCCGGGATTGCAAACCAGGACCTCTCACACCCTAAGCGAGAATCATACCCCTAGACCAACGAGCCAATAAAATCTGTAATCTTCACATGGTAACAGAAGCAGACGGTCAGAAATCTTTCTCTAATGATTGAGTCAGTACATACCTTCAAAAGCTCAAACGTTGAAGCAGGGCTTGGGCTTCACTTGGACCCAGGACTTCTACTGCCCAAAAAAAGAGTCGCAGCCCCTTTTTTGCTTATAAATTGTTGTTTTTATCCAGTATTTTCAGTGAGGTAAATAGATCTTATCCATTTCACAGATTAAAGCTGCATGGCAAAACCACACATAACATTATGTAAGTGATTAGTGGAGGAGGATGGTGATAGCATCAAATAGCTATCTCAGCGCATAGTATCAGAACCACTCACTAATTTGTGTGATTGAAATAGGTCTCATTCATTTCACTGATATGAAGCTGCAAGGAAAGAAGGAAAAGGTTCCATCGAGATTTGAACTCAGATCACTGGATTCAAAGTCCAGAGTGCTAACTATTATACCATGGAATCAAAACTTAAGCAAGATGATATCTGATGCTTGCAAACTGGCGTTGAAACAGGCCTCTGTGAACACCATGATGTCCCTCAAAATAACAGACACTTTCAAGGGCTTGTCTGGGATTTGAACCTGTGAGCCCTTGCACCTAAAGCAAGAATCATACCCCTAGACCAGGGCTATTCAATTGGCGGCCTGCGGACTGAAGCCTGACCCCAAGGTAGTTTGTTTCGACCTTCCAAATAGTGTGACCAAGACATCAAAAATAAATTTAGTTCATTCGAAAAACGGATGCTATACTTATGAAGTGACGTGCGTCTGTTCAGCGCGAGCTGCAGTTAAAGGCTGCACAGAGCATGAGTCACCATAAGTGAGTGGTGCGGACAGCTGAAAACATTTGAATTTTGTAGGAAATGCCTTTTGTACAATGCACTGTAATCAATAATAGAGATGCAAAGATTAGCTGATTTCACTATTAACTGTGCTTTTTATTCGTCACAGTTAATTAATCATAAAGGATTCTTTAAGCCGCTTTTCTGTTGCACAGAAAAATTATGACAAGTTGCCAACTGTGCGCTAGTTTAAAGTTCCAAGTATGTACGAGGCTACTACGCGCACACACTGCAGCGGCCATTCCCAGATCACGTCTTTTCCACTTGCAAGTTTGCTATTTCTGAAGCGCCTCAGCTGGGCCTGAACAGGAGAGAACCCGCAGAAACAATTTGCGCGCACAAGTGGAGCAACGCGCTTGCCTTTGTCCGGGCGCACGCAGTAGAAAACATTTCATGGTGAGAGTTGTGCATGCCTTTCAGTGCAATGTAAACAAAAGATATGTTAGACGAGTCATTATTAAAATGATTATGTACGCATGAACACAGATGATAACAACAGTTAATCTAAATAGCTACTTCCCTAATATAAAGCTTGTTGTTCTAATTTACATTAGACGTGATAACCGTGAAAGCATGACTATTATTCAGACTATAATCCTACAACCAAATCTATAATGTTGCATCACTAATTGTTATGCTGCTCATAACATAACATATGAATGTGTCTGAATGTAGAAGCCTACTTCAGCAATGCATTGCTTTTGTTGTGCGAAATACAACATTGTGAATGTTTGTAAAAAAAAAAAAAAAAAAAAGTCAATTGGACAATGCAGTTGTTTTAAAATACAATATATTAACATTTTAATGTAGGAAAAGCCAACGTGGGTGTCTTTATGAGTACAAATACAGCATATGGGCACTTATATGCAGTTGTGTCATCACATCAAGAACCGGCCCCCATGACAAACAAATTGAAAAGCCCTGCCCTAGACCAACGAGCCACTGCAAAACAGCAACTTTATATGGCAACACTATCTGCTAACAAACCGGCATTCTCAGAAAAAGGCCTCTGTGTAAGCCACAACGCCCTTACAAAACAACAGACAACTGTAAGGGCTCAATTGATGGCTGGGTGGCTGTTAGGGCACAATGGATATCCATTAAAAACATGCCTGATTACTCCATATATCATGCCTACAACAGTGAGTGAAGTGTTTATTAATCCAAAACACACGTAAGCATTTGGCATACTAAAAATGCACTTCAGGGATTTGGACAAGTCAGGGGGAGCATTACTGTAGAGCCCTCAGAAGGTCAGAGCATTCTTTGTGGCATGTTGTGTGTTGCTTAACATTGCCATATGTCATGGATGTCTCTTGGACATAAATAAGGAACGTTTACAGGACTTTACAAGGTGTGAAGCTGAATTGCATGTGCCGAAGCCAATTAATCCAAATACTCAAGAAGCAGCACGAGCGAGGAGAGATCAGCTGCCAGAAGAGCTGCTTCTTTATGTGTATGCATCTAATTATCTTTTATATTACAATCTACAATCAAAAATGTTTGGCCAATCTACAATCAAAAATGTTTGGCCAATCTACAATCAAAAATGTTTGGCCTTCTTCCTCCTCCTTGCAGTCGCAAAGCTCCATGGCAGGATGGGCAACGGGAGTGTCCAGGAGCAGCAGAACTCAGTGTGGCTGATCTGGTGGAAAGAGAAGGTCTGGTGTATGAAGGAGGTGTTTCAGAAGTTGCAGGTATTTTGCGCTGAACTGCCTCAGTGAGACTTCCCACACTATCGGCGATGCGTCCAAATGGCAGCAGCAACATCTCCAAGTGGCTTGAATGAGTGTTCAAGCTCCTCAAACTGCTGGAGTGCTAGGAATGGGTGGTTCTCCTGGTTGATATTTCTACGTCAAGCTCTGAGTCTCGCCTCTCCTCTCAACCTTGATGGTTGTTCCATGTTCTCTTCTCCTCCCTTATTAAATACATACTGCTCCCGCCTACTGGGCCAGGCTGCTGAATCTTCAGCCAGCGGAGCGGCATAAAATGTAGTTAATTCACTTTTTGATTATTACTGAAAAAAAAAATTATTTAAATAAAATTTATTCATAAGAACATTGAATGCTTTGTACAAAAATGTATTTTTATTTATTTTGATTTGTTAACCATGCAATACATTGTATGCCCACCTCTAAACCACCAAACACCCCAATGCTTTCAGCACTGAGAGTAGAGGCAGTGATGTCCTCCTGCTGGTGTAAGGTCCAAAGTGGCTGTAGGCGGTCCTCCTCCTATGGTCACTTGCTGTTTTTTTTATTAGCGGCAAGTTTTGTTTTTCCCCGTCTCCTAACATCATTGTACAATTTTTGGCATTGTACAGCCCTTCTTTTGATGTCAAAAGACGAGGACACAGTTGCCACTATCTCCTCCCAAGCCCTTTTTACCTCAGGGAGCTTTGGTGGGTTCCGGCTCATTTCGTAGATGATCTGCTTGTGCAATTTAACCTTGCGCTAATATATATATATATATATATATATATATATATATATATATATATATATATATATATATATATATATATTTATTTATCGTCACCTTAAAATTATAAGGTTCTATCTGACATTTTTTGTCAAAATTTAGTTATTGACATATTCTTGTTAAATGACAACTTATTTAAATTATGTGATGTGTTTTTATAAGTTTACATTTAAGACTTCTTATTTAAAAAACAAAAAAGGTTTATCTACAAAGTCGAACTCTAGCTTGGCTCTATATGGTTATTTCTGTGAGCCAATCAGCATTTTTAATGTATGCACAAGGACTAATCAGGATAAGTTTTCTTTGTCATTTCGCTAGACTGCTCCATTGACAGCGGGCAACACCAGGAAGACAAAATCACATAAAATCAGAGTTGGCTTAATAATAACGCTCCACACAAAATTGAGGCGTGTGAAAAGATAATGATTTGGAAGCATTTTTTGACATTGAGATTCATTCATTTTCTTTTCAGCTTAGTCTCTTTACTAATTTGGGGTCACTACAGCGGAATGAACCACCAACTTATCCAGCATATATTTTACGCAGCAGATGCCCTTCCAACTGCAACCCATCACTGGAAAACACCCATACACACTCAATCACACACATACGCTATGGCCAATTTTAGCTTACCCAATTCTCCTGTACCGCATGTCTTTGGACTTGTGGGGGAAACCGAAGCACCCGGAGGAAACCCACAGCAAAACGGACAGTACATGCAAACTCCATACAGAAATGGCAACTGACCCAGCTGAGGCTTGAACCAGCATTTTTCTTGCTGTAAGGCAATTGTGATACCCACTGTGGCACCGCATCGCCGACATTGAGATGAAATGTTACATTTTATATTGTTGAAAAAGAGGTGAATATTAAAAAACATATATATTAAATGTGAAATATATTTATTTGTTTACATATAGTCAGTGAAAGACTTTTCAGTGTTTATTAAACTCATTTGGTCATCTTTTGTTTCTTTTAAAGTCTTAAAATTTGATATTAAGCCTTGAAGGGCAAATACTTAATTTAATTCATAAGTCATATAATTCAATAAATATAATTCAATAATTCTTATAAAGCATAAAATGTCATAAAAATTAACATATTAATTAGATAAAACTAACAATCGCACTGGAAAAAAATATTTTTCCCAGCCTTGTAAGCTCAATTTGAACAAGAACAAATATTCATCCTAAAACATGAAATAAATGTTATAGAAACGAAAATTTTACTTTCTCAAGCATCAACATATTGTTACAACAACAACTTATATACATTTTAATTGTATTTCTTGATAAGTAATGCTTCAATAAATGATCTGGTAGAGAGAACCTTATAATTCCAAGCGGAAAATGACTTTTCAGAATGAGAAGGTTCTATCTGCGTTTACTTCATTTTGCAAGTGTAAGAGAACTTTGATCATTTGCATTTAGAGAACGCTTAGGGTCTCTGTCATGTTAAAGTATGAAAGAGAACTGTTACACACATGTTGTTTGCTATATGGAATGCAAAAACTTTGAAGCTCAATATCTCAAAATCATTCCGAACGCAAATAGAAACTTATAATTCTAAGGTGACGATCTGTGAACTCTTTTCCACCGATCTAAAGGTTTTAATGATTCCCTGATTTCAGTCATTTAGGATATTTAAGTTTTCTGTATTTAATTTACAATTCCCTTTTTACAATGATTTGTGTATAACTATGTATTCCCTTATGCTATTTTACTTTAAATATATAATGAAAAAAAAAAAAAACTAAAAAATAAATGAATAAATTAAAGCTGCTAAGTTAGATATTTTTACTGATAATAATAAATTCATTTGTCACAATCAAGCCACGTCAACCCTGTCTTCCAGTGTCTGAGGGAAATTATATATATTTTATTCCTGAATTTTGAGAAATTATGACAAAAATAGTATTAATCATCTGTATTGTAAATGAGTGATCATTGTATAATCAAAACCTTTTATTAAAGCTGTCCTGTTCTTGTCTTAGGACAATTTGGAAAAGCTTTTTGAACCATTTTAAATGCTGACTACTCTATATATACAATGCACAACATCAATAAATACACTGCCTTAAAAAATAAATAAATATATATATATATATATATATATATATATATATATATATATATATATATATATATATAAATAGCGAGTTTAGACTATTAAAATTAGAGTTTGAAAACACCTTCAGTAATAGAGAGATAATACATGTAAATTCAGATTATGTGTTGCAAACAATGAATAAAAGACAAACTACAACATTTGAACTGAATGTAATACTGTTTATTGGTTTTCTTGATTTTTCCTCTGTTTAATCATTATTCATTTGTGTGTGCTGTTTCTCTTCACTTTGATCTTCAATTATTTTGTTCAGTTAGTTCAGTTTTGCTTTTGGTACTGACTAATCTATTGTATAAACACACTTATTGAATATTATTGAACAGCATCCTATAGAAATAATAATAATACAGCAGAGAGATCTGTATGAGGTGTACTCATTTATATATAAATCTTTAATCTTATTTTTTAGGTTCAACATTGCAGTAAATATTCTCCAGAGACCTCTCAGATTTAATCTTAAATACCTTCTGTAAATATTCCTTCAACACACTCGTGCTCAGAGAATCTGCACAGATATCTTAAGCTCCAGTGGTTTGTGTTGTCTTGAGGACACACCCACAGTCAGGAGAGTCTCATGAATATTCATGTAAGCATGACTCTGTGGAGCCAATAATATTTCAGGATATACCTGTAGATAACACAGGTGTGTTTTAGTGAAGTGAAAGAATCTAAGAGCTCAGATTGTGTTCCTGCTGCACAAGAGCGTCTGTACTTCTGCATGTGAGTTTAACACTTCTACATTACGCTGATTTGTGGAGATGATGAAGGGGTTTTATATGTGTGACTGTGATTTAAATGTCTGATCCTGAAGATCAAATCCTCAAACACAGATTAAACACTGAGTCAAACACGCTCATTTAAACACTGTGTCTAAAAGCTTTATTTTTAATCCCTTTAAAGTGTTTGTTCTCTTCTATATCAGACTGACTCAATAGTGTCCAATAATTCAGCATTAAATATAACTCTAAACATTCAGAGCCACGACCTTTAAGTTAAACAGGAAGAAAAGCTGCTGAAAAACAACAAGCTGACGATCCTTAAACAACACTGCATTTAACCTTTGACCGTCCGAGTAACTCATTAACCGAAAAGCCTCTTTAGTAGAGAGACATTTTAATACTAACTAAATCAACAATTGGCTGAACCTGAACTTGTCTTGATAAACTCTATATAACATGCATTTACCTTAAATCAAATGTGAAACACCTGGGACGTCAGATCAGGGGTTAAACCAACTGCATTCATGTTAAGTACTATATATTTATATATATGTATGATTGTTTCCTGAAAGCTCTGCTAATGTCTGCATTGGTGTTTTAGCTGCAGTATGGCAGAGGAGCGAGTAAAGGACTCTCTCTCAGAGAAACACAGGTATTGACTCTTTTTTTACTCCATTATTTCAACACTTTCTCTGAAGAACAAAGACCAACAACAATGCTCTTGTTTGTGTTGTTGTTGCCTGATCAAATTATGGACAAAGCTTCAGTTTACAGCTTCAGCAAATGTGTTTAGATCATTCTAGATTACAGAAAGATCTGGGGTCAATGGTGTGGTCTATTTTAGTCCTTCAAAATAGCCTTAAGACACCTCCTTTATAGACCGCAATACCCATGAGTCCACAAAGTGGTGCAAACGCATGTGCTATTTTAACAACATGACATAAAACATAAAAATGAATGTTGTGCTGATCTGAAAAAAGCAACAAATCACACTTTACACCTCTTGCACCTTGTGATTTTTTTTATATTTACGTAAAAACTTGGTATAATAAACTTATCCTATGTTTTTGTTATTAGTGATAGCTAGACCCATACGCAATCTGTGTGTGCAGAAATACGCAGGTTTTTAGCCCACCACTGAGTCTATTTATTTACTAGTGTAAATGTGTGTACATTTATATTATTCAGTTTATAAATTAATTTCAGTGTTATTATTGACTGATATAAAATGTTTTTTTTTATTATTTACAGTACAGTTTGTCATATTTTCTGTCTTTTAGTAGATATATTATATGAGAGACTTGCTTTGTTTACCAAATATGAGGATCTAAATAAATTAGCATTGTAAACATTAAATAAAACTTTCAAAGTTTTTATTTTTATTTCATATATTAATTTTTTAGTTAAGATACGATTACAATTTAGTTTTGATATTACGACACTTACATAAATCATTCTGCACAAATTCTGCTGCAGAATTTGCAAAAAAATGTAGAAAAGAAAAAAAAAACATGACGGGAGAATGCGCAGAGCTGTGAGTAAACTCCACGTAAATATATTTAATATGAATATTGACTTCAATACAAAACTTTAAACGCAGGAGACACACGTGGGAGTGTTGGACTGGGATTCTTATATTCAGAGGAGTATAATAAATGATCTGATGGCTAAATTGATCTGAAATTTTACTCATCAAAGATTTATCTTACACCTTGAAAAACAACTTGAGGTTGTGACGCTCCTTTTCCTCTAATGTGTGCAGTGTGAGATCAGGATCATGTGTGTCCAGCTCTGTGTCTCTGAAGAGTGACTGGTCAATGGGTTATCCACCAGACCTTAGAGAGAAAACACCATCATCTGCCCAAAGGTATTTAGTGCTGTACAGTATTGATCACACATTAACTGTATTTCAGTATTCATCAGGACATTTTTATTATACTTAATATGTTTAAAAGAGTCTCTTTAATAAATTGTGTTCTATAATGTTGACTTTCTTGGATGTCCTTTTTTTACATCCTTTTTGAGCCATGAGGCATAACCATGGGGTGTACTCGTTGATTCTTTGTGTTGTTGTTCCTGCAGTGTGGATGGAGATGATCAGACTGGAGACCTGCAGCAGAATTTACTCCAGCCAGAACATGATGAACTTCAGAGAGTCAAAGAGCAGCACAAAACCAGCATGAAGAACAAGTATGAGAGATTATTTGAGGGAATCAACCATGGAGAGACTCAAACCCTCCTGAACAGGATCTACACACAGCTCTACATCATAGAAGGAGAGAGTGAAGGAGTGAATGAAGAACATGAGGTTTTACAGATGGAGAAAAGAGCCAGAACAAAACCCTCACAACACACTCCAGTCTACTGCAATGACATCTTTAAAGCCTCAGCTGGAGCAGGACATGAGGAGAAGATCAAGAAGGAGAAAGCCCAGATCAAGACTGTTCTCACTAAAGGCATCGCTGGAATTGGAAAAACCGTCTCTGTGCAGAAGTTCATTCTGGACTGGGCCGAGGGAAAAGACCATCAGGATGTAGATTTCATGTTTGTGCTTCCATTTCGAGAGCTGAACTTGATCAGAGATCATCAGTACAGTCTTCACAGCCTTCTGCTGGACTTTCATCCTGAACTTGAAGATCTGGAGCCCAAGATTTATGAGCAGTGTAGAGTTGTGTTCATCTTTGATGGTCTGGATGAAAGCAGAATCACACTCAACTTTTCAGATGAGGAGAAAGTTTGTGCTGTGACTGAATCTTCATCAGTGGCTGTGTTGATGTGGAGCCTCCTGAAAGGAGATCTGCTTCCCTCTGCTCTCATCTGGATCACCTCCAGACCAGCAGCAGCCCATCAGATCCCCTCCAGATACATCAAGCGTCTGACAGAGATTCAGGGATTCACTGAGCCTCAGAAGGAGGAATATTTCAGGAAGAGAATCAGCAACGAGCATCGAGCCAGCAGAATCATCTCCCACATCAGAATAGCAAGAAGCCTCCAGATAATGTGCCACATACCCGTCTTCTGCTGGATCTCCTCCACTGTGCTTCAGAAGCTCCTGGAAGAAGATGTGAGTGCAGAAATCCCTCAAACTCTGACTGAGATGTACATCCACTTCCTGCTGATTCAGATCAACATGAGGAAGCAGAAGTATGAAGAGAGAGATCCAGAGAAACTCCTGCAGTCCAGCAGAGGAGAGATCCTCAAACTTGCTGAAGTGGCTTTCAGACAGCTGATGAAGGGCAATGTGATGTTCTATGAGGAGGACCTGATTGAGAGCGGCATAGACGTCACTGACGCCTCAGTGTATTCTGGGATCTGCATTGAGATCTTCAAGGAGGAATCTGTGATTCATCAGAGGAAAGTCTACAGCTTCATCCATCTCAGCTTTCAGGAGTTTCTGGCTGCTTTCTTTGTGTTTTACTGCCATTTAACAGAGAACAGAGAACAGCTGAGGGGGATTTATAAGAGAGATTATTTAGATGATTATGA
The DNA here is from genome assembly GCF_052040795.2 of Danio rerio. Lineage (NCBI taxonomy): Eukaryota > Metazoa > Chordata > Actinopteri > Cypriniformes > Danionidae > Danio > Danio rerio. The sequence continues at coordinate 50,039,301 of NC_141024.2, read as the reverse complement.
CAGTGAATATTCAGCTGATCAATATCTACTGTCCAGCTCTGAGAAGTCTCTGTATTATCTGCTCAGTTCAGCAGTAGATAAAGCTGTAGAGAGTAGTAATGGTCATCTGGATCTGTTCCTGCGGTTCCTGCTGGGCGTCTCACTGGAGTCCAATCAGAGACTCTTCCAGGATCTGCTGACACACACAGAGGAGAGCTCAGAGAACATCAGGAGAATCACACAGGACATTAAAGACAAGATCAAGACAGATAAACGTCTCTCAGCTGAAAGATCCATCAATCTGTTCCTCTGTCTGCTGGAGGTGAAAGATCAAACTCTGGCCAGAGAGATTCAGGAGTTTGTGAAATCAGACAAACACTCAGAGGAGAAACTCTCTCCTGCTCACTGCTCCACAATCTCCTACATGATTGAGATGTCAGAGGAGCCGCTGGATGAGTTAGACTTTAATAAATTCAACACATCAGCTGAGGGAAGACGGAGACTGACAGCAGCTGTGAGAAACTGCAGAAGAGCTCTGTGAGTATTCATTGATTGATCACAGAAGACACACATCAGTCTGCACTGAAGACTCAGATCAGTTTAGTGAATCACTGCCCTGCTTTAACAGAAAATCTTTAGCTGGCCATATCGTCCCCCTGTGAGATCGCTGATACACCATATTACTGCATGGGGACGCGGCGGCAGTGTTCTGTTTCCTTATTTGCTCATTTATTTCATCATTTCTAAACGTATTTAACAAACTTTTCTTGACTTTTTACTCACACAAACAACATTTGTACTTATTTAATAATCTACTTCATTTGCTTTACAGTTTATCCTGGAAAATAACTCAAATCCCTGTAAATCCCTGTGCTCCTCCAGCTGAATAGGACATTTGTTGATGTGTATTTGCTCAAATCTAACACAGTGTTGCTCTTGGATAATGTGTTTGTTTTCTGATCAGAGAAATAGTGTAATTTTAGACACAGTATTGCCGTCTCGCCGCAGACATGCCTCTAATATTACATTTGCTGTAGGCCTAAACACCAAACTTTACACTGAGCTCAGTAAAATGCTCTCTGATTAGTTATTAATAATAATAATAAGTACAGTCATATGAATGGGGAAATACAGCTTTAGTTTAATGTAGATTCAATCAATAAATAAATAAATAAAAAGAAGATATGTTTTATTTTAAATAAATAGGCTTGTTCTGAGGCATGAGGGTGGTATGAGGGCCCGATGTCTACAGGTGGGGGTTGCAGCACAACACCATGGTTGTAGTGGCAATTTTCTTTAAAGAGGCTCTCTCAGTGGTCAAGAAGACAAATTCTTACCCAAAGTGTCTTTTAAGGTTTTATTCTTTGCAAAGAAGGTCACAGTCATACAGCAACAACAGTTTCTGCAGAGTGAGACAATGAAGCAAAGTGTGCTCATCCTTTTATCTGGGCTGTGCTGCTTACGAGGTCAACTCCAGTTCAACCCAAACCACACATACCACGACAGGTGTGAAAACCATCCTGCTGCTTCCCTGTCATATATCACACAGCCCATGCCCCCTACCCCTAACAGATGTTCATCGTAAAGCCTAATTGAAAGATAAGGACCAGGTGGTCACATACGGGAATGTAAGGCTGTATAAACAAAAGTACACTGTGAACACAAGTGACTTTTCACACATCTAAAGATGAGGAGTAAGCAAGTTTTCACTACACATGTTCATCTAAAAATGAATTTCCATTACAATTCCTCTCTTTTTATCATTCATTGATAACTCACTATTAAATTCATTTTTCAATTGAATACAAAATCACACTGATTATAATCATCACACTGGTTACAAAATAATTTAACAGGTTTTTGCACACATCAAATACACTAGAGATGTTTAAACATTCTTCTTAATAGTTTTCCCATTAAGATTTATCTTTCAAAGCATCCCTCTTCACTGGGAGCCGGGCTAAACGAATAATCACTGTTATGGGCTCTATGCACGGCGGCGCGTGACGCATTTCCGGTAAAATTTAAGACCCCGAGCCTACTTCCGCCGATCGTACAGTACAGTGCTACAACAGGAGCGTTACTGATAAAAACGAGTAATGTTTTGGACAGTTGTCTTAATGTTTTATGCCATTATAGCCCACTTATACATGTTTATGTCAGCTACATAAATATGACATCTAAACGTTTAAAAGTGTCATTTCAAAGACGTGAGAACAGTACTTGTAGATACCACTGCTGTGTTCAGCAACGCACAGCGTCAGAAATTGAACTCTTACCTTAGTTTCCACACGTTTCCAAAAGACAAAGTCGTGCAGAAGAGGTGGGTTGGTGATATTTAACGTGAGAATTTTACAGAAACAGAAAAAAACAAGAGTGTAGCTGACAATTTCAGTCTAGAAAACTGATCGAGCCTCGAGTGCCAACCGGATGCAGACATTTAAAGAAAGGAGCTTTTATGGCAAATAATAATTCATTTTCATTGCCTTTGAAGTAAAAAAAACTGAACATTAATATACATAAACATTTCTTAAGCTACTTTCTAAGTGCAACTTTTTAAATTCAGAATAAAGACCTTTATTTTATTCACTGTACATATAAAATATAATTCACTTTATATAATTTGAAATAAAAAATTGTCAAAAAAAATGTAACATTTTGAAAAAAATATTTCATTCAGATGAACAGAAACAATAACATTGAATCAGTTGTTTTCTTGAATCAGGTGCTTCTTCTGTAACTTGTGCATAGAGAGGTATTTGGGTTTATACATATTAAATAAATAAATAAATCACCCCTCTGTTTCATGGAACTTAACACATAATTGATCCATTCCAAACAATTGTTCATGTGACAACACACATTACAAATTTCAGAGTAATGGGCTGTCTGGAAAAGCAAAGCAACCAAATGTTTGCATATCCCACTCAGCCACACAAGAGCAGGAGCTATTAACTAGCTGATGATGGCATGGATTTTCTGACGGATGTCCGCTCCAGGATGAAGTAACACATAAAATTTTCTAGCTCTGAATCTCATAATGTTACCTAGAAAACAGAAACAAGAATATTAATAGGTTTTTAAAGAGAGTCATTAAAGGCAGTTCACTCAAAACTGAAAATTCTATTTCCTCATCCTCCACTTGTTCCAAACCTGTTTGAGTTTCTTTCTGATGTTTAACACAAACAAAAATACTTTGAAGAAAGCTGGAAACTTGCAACCACTGATATTCATAGTAGTTCATTTTCTTACTATGGAAGTCAATGGTTACAGGTTTTCAGCTTTCTTCAAAATATCTTCTTTTGAAAGGCATCTGCAGCAATATCATCAGATTAAACTACACAGTAAATCATTAATTTAAATTATTTAAATGTAGCTCCCTTTAATCACACTTAAAAATAAGGTTTCATTAGTTAATGTATTTACTCACTATTAAAATAACTATTTAATATTTAATAGTTAGCATTGTTAAACTAATTTACAAATGAATAAAAATCCAAAGTCATGCTTGTTAACATTAGCCATTACATTGTGAGTTAACAAGCACAATGAATAAGCATTTGTTCATTACATAAATAATAATAAATATTGCAATAGACAAATTGTTGATGTGAAATTAACTAATGACACCTTATTGTTTTGGGTCACCCTCCCATTTAATTACAATGTTATCGACTAAATAGTAAGCATGCTATCTACACTGTTACACTGCATCTGTCATCTCCACTGTTTCAGCAATAAATCTCAGCATTGACACAGTGCTATTTGTCTGTTGTGGATGGAACGGCATTGTATTATTTTATTCCTAATATATCTTGCTCAATAATCATGCTTACAAACTAAGACAGCATCTGTGTTTCTGTAATTATCCGAACTGAACAGTGGTGGTCACTTTAGAACAGTAAAAGTATGAATGGGACAGAATTTCACATGTATGCTGTCCTACTCTCAGCTGGTGAGGAGACTCTGATTTCTTCATAGATCTATCGGTAGTAATGAGCTCACACTGAGATCTTATTCCTGCCCTGTTGTTACCTGACACTTTGAGACAGAATTACATACACATATGATTATTTTTACTTACGTGATAAAGCTGCAGATGGACGGATCGTAAGAGTATTAACGCTAAAGTTAGCCTTTAGGCTAGCTGAACTTACCTTCATAATTGCACAGGCAGGAAGATGCATAAAACTTGAAACCTTTCTCAAGCTTTGCTCTGCGGTGTTGTAGAGCACATCCGGACAATCATTTGCACATCGTTGACCATAATTTACTCGCAAACAGCGAGTAAATATTGAAGACTCTGCCATAATACTGTTTACCTCCGCTTAAAATCACCCAGACCGGAAGCTGGACCGCGGCCTTAGTCAAAACGCGGAAGTAATGCGTGCATATAGCCCATTGCGCTACCGATCGAAATCAGACCCTCAGTCACCCCACAGAGGTTCAAATCCCAGAAATTGCCTGTTATTTTCGCATTATTATTGTTTCATACACATAATAAATTCTGCAAAACATTTCTTCAATCAGTTACAAATCACTAATACTCTACATCATTAGTTCACCATTAATAACATTTATAAACAGGAAAACCTTGTTGTTACTGTACCCTTCATTCATCACATTTACACTCTTCTCTCAACTTTCATGCAAATGATCACTCTTTTGAGATTTGTTACAGAGCATACCAACTCATGCAGTTTGCTGTTTTTGTTTGAACAGACCCAAAATACATATGAGCAAGCAGATAGTTATCTCAAATTTCAAAAAGTCAGGTCCGTTAATATTTTCCCAATTAAGTAACAGCCGTCACCGGAAATTTTGTTCTCAATTGTTTACGGGTTTGCCTTATCCATTTCTATATAACTGCTGCTATCATCAAAGTCATAATCAAAATCTTCACCCATGTCAATATTCATACCCTCTTCATTCACGGCCACTCTTATCATCTGATGGGATGTTGTAGGTGTAATCAGTCTGCCCACTGACCATAATACAGATCTGAGTATACATGGCAGACAACATAATATCACTACACCCACCCCCAATACAGGTAACACCACAGTAAAGGCCCAGTAGATCCAGTTTCCCCACTTAAATGACAGCCAATCTAGCTCTGGGTTGCTAACTTTCTTAGGTTCTTTTACGGTCATTCTCATGTGGGTCACACTGTCAGTAATGTTTTGCTGTAATCAGGTTAATTAAGGTGACACTAGCTGCAATGCCAGTGTTGTTCTCCTCAGACCACACATTCCTTTCACACGGAATGGATGCCAGCGAATCTTTTCGTCCATCTTCAGATCCTATGTGATGGTCAAGCACAGCTTATTCACCTCTCTTTTGGTCGCTTTATCCTCCGTCTGTGTGCTGCTTGGTGTTGTATTCAGAAGTTACTGTTGCACACACACCTCTTGAGTTGTTGTTGTTTCTCCCCAGCTGTGACCTTGCTTCACTCAGATAGCAGCCTGCTGTTTTCCTTCAGATGGTTTCAGAGCTCCTCTTTCTCTCCTACTCCCTCGTGGAATCCTCCTCAGGAGATGGAATTTTCCTGCAGTGGCCATCATGCACCCACGTTGCCCGCTCTGCGACCTTCACCGCCGTCTCAGTGATCAATAACACTTGAAATGGACCCAGCCAGCGCTTTGCTCTCCAGCTCTTTTTCCTCAGGTCCCTGATCACCACGAAATCGCCAGGCCTCAGACTGTGCAGTGGTCTCTCAGCAGCCTTCCCCTGTGCAGCCTTTACCTGCACACAAACATTGGACAACACATGAGACATTTCTTTACAGTAATTCAACATGTCATTCTCACACACATCTGTTGAGGGCAGCTGCTGTTTTCCCCCATTCACACCTACATGCGGTGGTTTACCAAAGAGAATTTCAAACGGGCTCAAATTCATTTTTGGTCTTTTTCTCATTCTCATGTACATCAGGACAATGGGTAAAGCTTGAACCCATGTAAGCCCTGTGTCTTCACAGCATTTTGCCAATTTGTTCTTCAGTGTACCATTTTCTCTTTCAACAGCTCCTCCTGAAGCTGGATGGTAACTGCAATGTGTTCTCAAATCAATTTCCAAATATTGGCCCACTTGTTTAATTGCATTATTAACAAAATGAGTACCATTATCTGATCTTATTTTTTTTGTGGTATTCCCCATCTCGGCACAATTTCAGTCAGTAACGCTTTTGCTACCGCAGCTGAATCTTGTTTTGAGGTTGGAAAAACTTCAACCCATTTTGACCACATGTCAACCATCACCAAACAGTACCTTTTCCCATTGCATGGGGACAATTTAATGAAATCCATCATCAAATATTCAAATGGCCCTGTTGGAGGTGGATGAGATGATAGTGGAACTTTTATCGCTCTGGCCACATTATGTGTGTTGCAAATTACACATCGTCTACAGAAATTGCCTGCAAATGTAGTCAACCCCTTTGTGAACCACAGTTCATTCATTTGCGCAACCATTGCTGTTTTTGACGCATGATCTTTACCGTGCAGTAATTTTGCATAATGTTGGAAAAAATATTTTGGTAAACACGCCTTGCCCTCAGCACACTTTCACACATTATCTTTCATCACACAGCCAGACTGTCTCCACTTGTTTTTTTTCCAGTCCCATCGCGAAGCTCTGCATATCCTGCAAAGAAGAACACGCATCATTGTTATCATCAACAGATAGCAAAGAACATTCAGAGTTATCCTTGTCTTGGGACGCCGCGACTTTTGCTGCTCCATCTGCCCTGGAGTTACCTAAAGAAACAGAATCTTTTATTATTAGAGTGCGCTGCGCATTTACAAATGGCCAGTTTGTCAGGTAGTAAAATTGCATCCAGCAGCGCTGCCACTAAAGGAGCATTGAGTATTGGTCGACCATCAGACTTTAGAAATTTTCTGTGTTTCCACAGAGCCCCAAAATCATGAGCTACCCCAAATGTATATCTTGAGTCAGTGTAAATTGTAGCCTCTTTTTTTGCCATTATTTTACATGCCTCTGTCAACGCCACGAGCTCTGCGGCCTGTGCAGAATAGTGCCCTGGCAATTTCCCAGAGGTCACCACATCAAATTCAGTTGTTACAGCGTAACCAACTTTATTCTGGCCTGTTTGTGGATCTTAAAATGCTGACCCATCCACAAAGAGGACATTGTCACAATTTTCAAGTGGTTCGTCAGAAAGGTCAGGTGGTGGTGTACACACCTGTTCAAGTGCTGTTAAACAACAATGATGCTCTTCCCCATCCTCCTCAGTAGGAAGAAGAGTAGCTGCATTCAAACCAGTACATCGTTTAACAGTCACATTTGGCATGTCTAACAAGATAGTGTGATATCTCAGCCAGCGGGCTGTTGACAGATGCAATGTTTTTTGTTCTTGGAGTATCATGGACACAGAATGTGGCACCATCAGTATCAGATCAGAATAACCAACAAAATCTCTTGAAGCCATCACAGCTTTTTCCGCAGCCGCCACTGCTCTTAAGCAACGTGGCAGGCCTGCTGCTACAGGGTCAAGTTTGCTCGAAAAGTAGGCCACAGGTCGCAATCTACCTCCATGATCCTGTAGGAGCAATGACGTCATGAACCCACTTCTTTCATCTACCATCTGAACAAATGGTTTTGTTGGTACAGGTAAACCCAATGCAGGGGCTTCAGCCATTTGTAATTTCATGTTTACAAATGCCTCCTCTGCCTCTGTCGTCCACCGTAGTTTGTCAGTGGATTTCATTCCCTTCCCTAATGTTAGGGCTCTCTGGGGTTGTTCCAAAATTGCATAATTTGGAATAAATGTGCGACAATATGAGCACATACCCAAAAAAGACAACATTTGTTTTTTGTTAGTGGTTTTGGTACATTTTTTATACCACTTACCCTTTTTTCAGAAAGAGATTTGCTGTGTGGTGTAATGACGTGCCCCCAAAAAGTTACCTTTTGTTTAACAAACTGCAATTTTGTCAAACTGACCTTGTGGCCCTCCTTAGCCAAATGCCTAAGGACAGTCACAGTGTCTTTCACACACGTCTCTTCATTCTCAGCACATATCAACAGGTCATCAACATACTGTAACAAAGCAGTTCCAGCTGTCAGGGTCAGAGGTTCCAAACTTCTTAACAACGCTTCGTTGTATAAAGTGAAACATACACCTGACACAGACGTGTAAAGGTGTTGCCTTTGCCATTGAAATTAAATGCAAACCAAAACTGGCTGTCTTTGTCCACTGGCACAAATTAAATGCAAACCAAAACTGGCTGTCTTTGTCCACTGGCAGACTGAAAAATGCATGAGCCAAATCAACCACTGAATAGAACTGATTTTTCAGGAATTTGTGACAAAATCGTGTACGGAATTGGAACTAATGGAGCCCTTTGTTTGACAGCTGCATTTACTGCTTGTAAATCCTGTACGAAACGCCATTCAGTAGGCATCCCATTATCCCTTATCTTTTTAACAGGAAAAATAGGGGTGCGAACCTCAGAATTGTTGCATGGTACAATAACGCCCTGTTCCAGTAAAGACTCAAATACTGGGGTAATGCCCTCAATGGCTTCCCTTTTCAAAGGATATTGTTGTTGGCATGGTCTGTAATCAGATTTTGCAATGATTGTCACTGGATCACAACCTTTGATTAAACCAACATCATATTTGCTTTTAGCCCACAATTCACTTGGTATTTCTGCTAAAGCTGGGTGTATGTCTGCAGCGTTAAAGTCAACCATGCAAGAATTCTTTACGCAAAGTTTGTCAATCGCAGTCACAGTTCTTGAAACAGCTGTTTCAGTTTCACTGTCCACCCTAAAGGCCTGCGAGAGCGCGCTCCATTCTACCCCTCCCTCTCTGCAGATCCAATCTTTGACTTTAAGACACTGCTTCACAAACGGGCCTAAATCAGCCCAAGACTGATGTTTACCCTTGCAAACTGATATGTGAGGCACAGCCTGTGCTGACATGAGATAGAATGAACGCTGCTTTTCTGACAGAGACACTGAAACTGCACACAGACTATCCTTGCAGTACATTTTCTCTAAAATCAAAGTTTCATTCACATTTGCCTCAAACCAAGCCTTTTCAAACTCTGCATCCCTATCAGTTACGACATGTGACGTACAATGCAGTTCACCAGGAGACATTATATCCCTGTCAAAAGGTTTTACACGTTCTTCAGCCAATTTGCAAATTGAATTAGCCCACTCATTGTTTTCAACCAGCCATTCATAAGCCCACTTCGGTGCTTGTGATTCAATTTGTAAACAACAAAATTCCTCTCCTTCAATCACTCTCACACCAGTGGAATCTGCTGTTAAAATCAAGTTTAGTTTACACAAAATGACCCTTCCGAGGATAGGAACAGGGCATTTTGGTGAACAAACAAATGCATGTCTGAAAATTTTACCCCCCTCTGTCTCACAGGTCAGCGGAGCTGTAAATCGCTCAACCACTGTATGACCAGATCCAGACAGAGACTTGTGAAATTTGTTTGTTAAAGGTATTTCACACTGCAGGTCACATGGTCGTATGCAAGATATGCTAGCTCCACTATCAGCTAGAAACTCAACCAATGTATTCTCAATCAACATAGAATATTTTGCATAAAAAAAAATGCTTCACTATTAAAAACAATGCCAAATTTACAGTGGGAAATGCAAGCTTTTCCTTCATTGCAGAGAGCCAGTATGTCAGTGTATGTGAATATGTGTGTATAAAAATGTGTCTGCATTTAAACATGTTAGTAAAAATATGTTCACTTCCCTTTACTGTAGCTGTTGGCTGTTTGCCCAGACCCTCTCCATTCTGCTCTTCCCTCTCCGCACATCAGCTCCTCGTTGTTGGTTAGCGCCTTTCGGGTCAATCCTTAACCAAAAGTCCATCTCGGTTGCAAGCGCAGACATTTGGTACCGGTTCACATCACGTGCACGATAGGCTCTGCAGGTTTCATCGCCATACGTCACATTCCAGTTTCTCCATCTAGTATCTTTCTCCCCCTTGACACCTTTGTCACCTTTGAACTTGGTTGTCAGGTGTTGGTTGGATCTTTGGTTGGCCACTTGTACCAGAGCCATGCACAGCTCCCTTTCTGCTTTCTTCTTGTCTTGCTCTTGCTTCACTGTCAGCTTGTCTTCAGCATGTTGAGCACACAGCAGAATGTTCGTTAAATGTCCATTTCTCCAGTTCAAACAGATGTCCTCCACTCGCTTGAGGTGGGAATTTCGTTGGTGCGGTCGGAGGTCTTCTGGGACAGTAGCAGTTGAGGTTTGGGTCAGTTCTCAGGGCTCGCAGCTCAGCCACGGGATAGTGATGGTACGGCGGTACATGTATGGAAACAGATGTATAGAAAGGATTAGTGGTGCTAATTAATCTTTCATTCACACATTCACATTTTTCTTTCACTTTATCTCCTTCATTCTTTTCCCTACATGCCAGCTGCCTCTGAAGCATTTTCCTCTTTGCCTCTTATCTGCCTCCCTGAGCCAACAATCAACAGTGTCTCCACACGACACGCACATGCCTTTCCCAAAGACAACCTGCTTTTCCTTCTGCCTTCTCATCTGCTTTTTCATTATGTTTAACCTAGTAACACTCAACATTCCTTTTCCCTTAGAAACTTGTGATACCTTATTGTTTTCCTATCTCTTGCATGCTTTTTTCTTTTTTTTTCTTATTCCGTATAAATTTCCCATATTCCAAAACACCAGTGTATCATATCTTTTTTTTTTTTGCTTTGAGACTTCCCCATGCTGGCAACTATCTTTCCCCTGGACTTTTTCGGTACCTATTAATCTGTCGGACGTCTCCAACAGATTTCGATTTTTCACCTAAAATCGAAAAGTTAAGCTTTCCAGCTCTAATTTTGTGGCCCCCAATTTCAACCCCCTTTTAGAAGTAAATCGCTTGGCCCCTGATTTCAACCTCCTTCCGGAAGTAAATCGCACAGCCCTAGATTTCAACCTCTTTTTGGAAGTAAATCGCACAGCCCCCTGATTTCAACCCCCTCCCGGGAGTAAATCGCAGTTAGCTAGCCAAACGTGTTAAAAAGGTCTTGATCTTAGTCAGGCGCCAGATCTCACTTGTGTAAGGTCTTGATCTCAGCTAAACGCCAGATCTCACTTGTAAAAAGGTCTCGATCCCCACCTGATGTCAGATCTCACTTGCATTAATCACGCTGCTATCCCACAGAGACAGATCTACCAGCATGGTGATGGCCCAAATTACAGTGAAAAACCCTTTTAATTGCCTAATCAAATGCCCAAAACTGTTCAATTTTCTTTTAGTAACAAACAAAGAATTTGTCTCTTACCAGAGAGTTCAGATGCCACTTGAGTTCTTTTTCCCAGATGTCAGTGGGGTTCCCCTCCGAGCCCTGCGGTCGGCCCCTCAACCCTCAATCGAGCGGAGCAGGGCTGTGACACGAAGTCCCAGGATGATCAGTCACCGTCCGCAGGGTCCGGAAAAGTTCCTCCAAGACATCCCACTATTCTGACACCAAATTGTAGTGGCAATTTTCTTTAAAGAGGCGCTCTCTGTGGTCAAGAAACAAAGTCTTAGTCGGAATGTCTTTTTAAAGTTTTATTCTTTGCAAAGAAGGTCACAGTCATACAGCAACAACAGTTTCTGCAGAGTGAGACACTGAAGTCAAGTGTGTTCACCCTTTTATCTGGTTTTTACTGCTTACAAGGTCAAACCCTAATACTGCCCATTCTGACGACAGTTTCTACAGAATGAGACACTGAAGCAAAGTATGTTCACTGTTCTATCTAGTTTGTACTGCTTGCAAGGTCAAATCCTAATAAGGCCCATTCTGTACGTGCATCAGGTGCTCCGCTGTTTCTGCTGTAAGTTTCCACTACACATGTTTATCTAAAATGAATTTCCATTACAAGTGTCAGGGTTTTTTGCAGCGTCCCGCTCAGCTGTCAGGAGAGGTGGTGGTTTGGTGGTGATTGACAGGGTGCGCGCGGAGAGATGCGGTGGGGAGGGGTGAGAAGCAGGGCCGGAGTGGGACTCCTTTTCAGCCCTGGAGTTTCAAGCCTCAGACTGGCCCACCTCAGTTCACGACTGACTATATTAAAATAAGGTCATTTCCAAATCAGTTTCTAATGACACTATCACGTATTTTTTTGAGAAAACAGCTGCTTTAGAACTTCAAATGTTCAACAACCCTAACAGTATTATATGTCTTAACAATAAAAATGAAAAAAAAAAAAAAAACCTACTCAGACAAGGATAAAACCCAGGTCCGCAGTGTCATAGCCTAACGCGCTAACCACTGGACCACAACAACTTTGCGATAAAAGAGGCTCGTCTTAGTTATATCATCATTAACCAGGGTGCGAGAAAATAGATAAAAAGAGCAGAGCTTTGGTAAAATAATTAATAAGAAGACTGTGGTCAAGTAAAAAAAAATAATTAATGTAAAAAATGTGACTGCTGAGAGCAACAGAATCTGGAGCTAGGGACAACGGCCCTCGCGGCCAAAAAACGCACCGGCCCACCGGGAATTCTCCCGGTCCTCCCGATTAGCCAATCCGGGCCTGGTGAGAAGGGTGCGCGATGATGCCTATTTGAGGACCGGGAGGGAGACGCGAGATTACCAGGAGATCATCACTCGTTTGCGGGCATCCGGACTCGCGAAACTTCCTGCCCTACTCATAATTCTCTCTTCATATAGCCGTAAGCCTATTACATATCCATAAAACACTGTGATATAACCGAGCTCGGATCGGATTGCTTTCTCACTGCAATCAAACCACTCCAGGGTTCGTTTCAATCGAGCCGAGACCACCTCATTCAAGCAATCTCTGAGCGATTACTTTGGGGCGGAACAGAGCGCGATTGCCCTGTTCACATATGCCAAATGAACCGCGCTAACTGGGCATACAAGACACATTCCGAAACAAAAGTGTAGGTGTCATAGCACCCTAAGACTTAATTAACCCTCCAGATAGTTGAACTTAATTCTATCTTTTGGTTCAATAGATGACCTTAGTGAGCTGTGACTCTATTGTGGGGAAAATAATATAGAAGTGGGAGACCAAGGAAAGAAAGGGGAAAAGCACCGAAAACCACCACCTTGTTCTTGGGTAAGGACCTTTCGAAATAAGATGGTCAATCTCAGTGCTCTGCCCAACCCTGGGAAAAATAACATGTATTATTTCTTCATTACAGATTCAGTGTGACACGTGTGACCCTGACCCCACAAAGCCGTACAACAGTGCAGCATGTTAATCCCATACTCTGTCTTAAGTTAATAGTTCAAGTTTTGTTAAATTAAATGTTATCTTGAATTGAACCTTTTTTTTTTAAAATATACACAAATAAGTAAATAAAAACATTTCATTGCAAATTTAAAGTATGGACTTTCTGTTTTAATTTGTGTGCCTACATTCTGTCTAATCAGCATTTCACACACATTCACAACATTTCACAATATTTTCTTTTAAAATTAAAAAACAATTAAGAAATTGGATAAACCTATTTCAGGAAACATTTGAGAGGATCGGCCGTAATCTACGTAACTGCTTATCGGGGAAAAAGAAGGCAAAAACATACTGATTTATTTATTTTAAATCATAAAATTAAGGTAAAAACGTGCTGTACTGCTCATATTATAGTAAAATGGTTCTTGGATAGGCTGGTAAAAAGATATGAATTTAACATCTTTATATCAAAGGCAAGAAAAATATATTGAACGGAGAATGATGCACGCTGATATAGTGTTCACGGGAGCCTAGTGCGTTCACGTGATGGCATGTACGCTGTTTGCGTGTCCAATCCCGAATAAGGGAGCGTTTTCAAGCCAACTGTGAGAACAGCGCCTACTAGGGTTACAGAAAACAATAGTCACAGAATTTGGTGTAACACCGGTACCCACATGAACAATACCTTTACTTTTTCTCCTTTTAATTTATACAACTCTTGTAATATTTCAATAACTAAATCTTGACTACAGTCTGAGTGTTTTGTTTCAATACTAAAAGAGCAGAATTACAATATGAGCCAACTAAACTTTCCTTAATTCCCGCATCTTTCACCCATTATAATTATTGCCAACATTTCCCCAACTTTACCCTAATTGACCTAGTAAAGCCTTAAAATGTCACCAAGCGGAATACTTCCATCTTAAAAAATATGATGGTGTGAATTGAACAAAGCACTGCAAAGTGTTTCACGGACCAAAGAGCCCAACTAAATCAGTCCCTCACTCCATTACGGTGACACAAAAAAACACCTAAATTTCTGTTGGATCTTAATCAGATTATGGAAGTCCAAGCAGTCAGTAATAAGTGTGTCTGCTGTTGTTTGTGGAGTCGTTTAAGGATCCTCTGCTAAGACTGAAGCTGTTTTATTTGATTTGATTTTATTTAATGCTGTAACTCAAGTCACTGTTTATGTTTCTTGTTTCTTTCCTTCAGTAATTGTGATTATTAACAGCAGGTGTTCATCAGTGTCTGAATTCCCTCATTAGTGTTCATTAACTCCGTCAGGTGAACTAGTTAATGGAATAGTGAACAAGGGCACAAAGTGTGATTTCAAACACAGACTTCAAAACATCGAATCTGAACTCTGTTAGCTCACAGTTTTCTGCAGTTGGTTACTTTCTCGAAAACAAAAATGTTACCCAGAATGCACTGTTTTTAACAGAATACTACTGTTTTAGTGAAAAAACATTATTTAACCATAGAATCTGACCGTTTTTAACAGCAATGTTTTACAGTGTCGCTTCAACAACTGTCACTCCAACTGTTCAGCTACCCTTCACCTCCCTGCATCAGTTTTCAGCAAGCCGTTCTTTGAGCAAGCCGTTTCAGCCATATAGTAAAGACTCCAAAAAAATTGAATCCAACCCAGTCATGGGAGCACACCTTTTTTGCTGTGCTCTAGTAAACACAGCAGAAATTCCAAGTGTGGAAGAAAGCATGTGCTTCCAGGCAAGTGGACTTGGGAAAAAAAGTGAGGTTTTCTGATGTGCATTGCACACCACAGAAATTTATTGATATTGTTGAAGATGCCTTTCCTCCTCTTAAACATTCTGGAGGCTTTAAAATAATGTGTTGCTGCAGGAGCAAGCAACTCATTGATATTGTTATGCCACCAGATGGTTATTCAGTAAACTTTCCCAAGAACAGAAGCAGTTTGAACAAAGCTGTGGCCTACATTGTTCCTCTGCAATGTAACCTTCCTCTGAATGGTGATCATCAAAAGGTAGGTAATGTCAATAACTTTTTGTTGTGGGTTATATGTAAATTTTCCCTTAGTGTTGTTGTGAATTACATTTTAGGAAGACAGTATGGGACAAGGGGAGCCTTTGCAGCAAACATGGGTGAACTGCAAACAAGTAGTTCCACTATATGTTATGGAAAGTCACAGAATACAATGTAACACAAGGTAAGACAGAGTCAATCCTGAAATCCTATGTATTATTGCCAGAGAACGGCTAAGATTTTGTCCACAAACCTTTTAAAACTAGGAATACTGCTAAATCTAAAGTAACTTTTGGAAATATAACTAACAGTAGGAATAGTATAAAGTACATTGTAATGATCTTCCAATTCAATTCTATTCCCTGAACATGTCAATATGGCCATTAGTAAGTAAGGGTCTGTCCTCACCGACTGCATTTTTCCACTCTACCACACGGGTTTACCATTGTTTTCTATGTGAACACATGGTTGATGGACATGTTTGACTTTTAAGCTTGAGTCTTTAGAAAGGCCACGTATGTGAGCAACATATTTTTTAGACTGTACAGTCATAACTTATTTTCAGAGCAGTGGGCCAATCAGAAGTAATCATAGGTGGGACAATCGTTGCCAGTTTCTGTTTGCACACACTGTGTGTGTATATATATATATATATATATATATATATATATATATATATATATATATATATATAAATAGTAAATAGTAGCAAATATAAATAAAAAATCTATAATAATATATTTAACAATCTGTACATTTAGGATAAAACAGTGATAAAACAATAATAGTCAGTATATTTACAATGTTTCATTTATAATAATCTAGGTGTGTGTGTGTGGTGTGTGTGTGCGCTGATGTTTTTAAAAACTGATGTTTTTATTGTTCTCTCTATCCATCTCTCTCTCTCTATTCCAGGCCGTCCACCTCTGGTCTGCAGCCCCGCCTCGTTATTGGGGGACTTTTCAGGACAAGTTTCCAATCAACTTGAAATGGGAAGCCCCCTAGTATGACGGAGGCAGTCACGGTCGCTACTACCACCACTGGAGGAGGGAGCAGTACAAACTCCGACGTGCTATCTCCTAGGTGAGTGCTCACCTTTACGCCCCGTCACACCACAGTCTTTGTGTAGTGACACTCAAACATCCCCCTTCTCCCCCAGAGTAGTGCAGCGACCGGAAGGGCAGGAAGCCTTCCTTGGCCCGGGTGCAAAAGGCCACCATTGGCAGCGAGACTGCATGGACCACCAACGTGTCGACGGTGGTCGCCTGGCGGAGTGGGAGCTCACAGAGGCGCCGTCCACCGTCACCAGTGACCATCAGCTGGTCACGTCGGTGGTCCAGCAGTCTTGAAAGGGCCTGGACATCCAAACCTTTGAGGGCAAAGGTGAGACCTTTCTCTCGTTATTCACGGGAACGAGGTGAGAGGGATTTGTTTACAGGTTTTCCCCTGTGTTTAGTCATTTCCTCAACCAAAAACATGTTCTTTCTTTTTTTTGTTCTGTGCAGTTGTCGTCACCACCATGCCCTTTACAAAAGGAGATGTAGTTTGCAACTACCATGGGGAGGAGGTGTCCCATAGGGAGGGCGTTAGGAGACAGGAAGCCCTCACTGACACCTTCTCCTACATGTTCTTTTTTAAAGGGACTGGTGGTAAGCGCATTTGCCTGGATGCCCAGTCCTGGCCCTGCCCCTGTCACCCGGGCAAGGAAACTTATTGAAGGCTGTTGAACCACTCCCGGCGCCACAACGTGCGGCCTATTGTGGTGCAACTCCCGCTGCCACATGGGCCACAGGAGTGTGCCATTCCACGCCCTTCGGGACATCTCGGTGGGGGAGGAGCTATTGTGGGATTATGGTGTCAGACGGGAGAAGGGAAAGATTTGGAATGGCTGGACGACTAGGCGCGGTAAGCATCTGATACTTTCAAAATACTATTTTTTTTTCCTTACTCATCTTGTTTTTTTCTCTCTTTAAGGCTTCAGCAAGGCCCAGGGTCCAGCCAGCCATCTTTTGTGTGTGTTCTTTCACTGTTTTTTTCTTCCTTTTTTTCATTTATTTAATTATTTATTAAGTTAAAAAATCAACAACAAAATAAATAAATAAATAAACTATTTTTTTTTTACCCAGCCACTAGCATTGATATTTTGTCGTGTTAGTGCCGGTCCCAAGCCCGGAGAAAATGGGGAATTTTTTTTTTTTTACAATTTTTCAGGAGTTTTGAAAACAACAAACCGTTGTTATACAATAACTTGACTAATTACCTTAACCTGCCTAGATAACCTAATTAACCCGGGGAAGCCTTTAAATGTCACTATAAGCTGTACAGAAGTGTCTTGAAGCAAACAGAGTCTAACATCACTCACTGTCATCATGGCAAAGAGAAGTTTCTAGTAACTTGCAGATTTTTTTTTTTGTTGTTAGATAGACGTAAAGCTTTAAGCATGGAATCAATTTTAATTTAAAAATGGGCAAATGAGGGAGAGGATTTAAGAAATTTTTGTTTGTGGCTAAAGAATTTTGCATATAATATAAAAATGTTATATATATATATATATATATATATATATATATATATATATATATATATATATATATATATTCTTCATTTTTATTCTTGGGATTAGAATAATAACAAATAATATATTTCAGATTAAAAATTTGTTTTGTTGATTGCGATTTATTCAAATAATTGAATATAACATGACGTCACTGATATGCAAATGAGCGTGTGACATCATCTGACAACATCCGTACTCGCCGTCGAACCTTTTATCTTCTGCAGATTAAGGTAACAGGCTGCTGCTAAATGCTCGTTTTACCGTGCTTAGGCAAAATGTAGGACCACCAAATGAGTTACCACCGTGTGTTTTACTGAACGCAGCTGATATGGGAAACATGCTCGTGTTATTGCAACATTTTTCGGTGTACACAGGTGTCATGAGAAATCGGGTCCCCCCGGACCATTGGTTCTGCCTAGGATCCCATTGGTTCACTTGAGTTGTAATAGGTATAGTTTGTAGCGCCTAATAAAAAAAATAATAATAATAATTAAAAAAATAATATATATATATATATATATATATATATACATACATATATATATATATATATATATATATATATATATAAATACACACATACACAGACATACACACACACTCCTTGTTTGAATGCATGCAATTTAAAAGAACGTTATAATGACATTGTTAAACTTATTTTAAATTATGTATTTCGTGTACTGATGTACAACTAAAGGCATGAGTAAAGCTTTTATTTTAGATGCTACCATCTATGTAAATGTCTCATATAAATACATATAAACATAAAAAAGTTCTCATTTAATGTTAACAAACGTTTGAATTATTTTAACTATGCATATCTTTAACTTGTAGTTACTGATAATAATGTTACTGATATGGTTAGTGTTGTTAAAATGTCCAGACTGCGTGCTCAGTCAAAAAATTGCTAAATGGTCTCTTTTGTTTAAAGTTGTCAAAGTGTAACGGAGTAGGTTGATCGCTCTTTTACCGTGCTTAAGTGAAATGACTGACCACAGAATTACTAATTGACACCAGGCCCGGATTGGCTAATCGGGAGGACCGGGAGAATTCCCGGTGGGCCGGTCTGTTTTTTGGCCGCGAGGGCCGGTGTCCCTAGCTGCTTGCACTCTCAGCAGTCACACTTTTTTCTTCTATTTATTTATTTGACCATAGCTTTACTTTTTTTAATCATTATTTTGCCGCAGTGCCGCTCTTTTTATTTATTTTCTCGCAGCCCCGTGAGAAAAATGCAGCCTGCAGGTTAACTAACGTTAATGATGATGATGTAATGTAACTATCGACCCCAAACAGCGGCACCTTAGTGAATATAAGAATTCGAATAAAATGAACAATACACCTGCTCAATGAAAATCAAATGATTCACTACATTAATAAATCTGACATAACTTGATCAGAAATCTAAAAATAGGAGAAAAAGATTGAGCCATCAAAAGAAAGTAGTGCTGTGTCTTAAGGGTCGCAAGTCATTAGTTATTTTTTACACTCACTGTAATAGTGCCAATGTGGTCCAGTGGTAAGCACATTGCAATTCAATGTCGCAAACCTGTGATCGAATCTACCTTGAAATATCTTTTTTTTTTTTTTTTTTTTTTTAGATTTTATTGTTAAGACATAAAATACTGTTAGGGCTGTTGAACATTTGAATTTCTAAAGCAGCAGTTTTCTTGAAAAAGACGTGATAGTGCCATTAGTAACTGAATTGGAATCAGTCGTGAACTGAGGTGGGCCGGTCTGGCTTGAAACTCCAGGGCTGAAAATGAGTCCCACTCCGGCCCTGATTGACACTGTACCAGTTTATAGGGAACACGCTGGTGTTTTGTGACGTGCACACACACCCATTGATCCTAGCGTCAAGCATACCCAGAATTATGAGACAAACATATTCTTAGTCATCTTTCTGATCACCATGATGCGAGCATTGGTTAATTTTGTTATCAGAAGAAAATATGCATCTTAAATTTTAAAGAACATAATGGAAAACAAAAATAATGAGTCAGGATGTGGTGGTCCAAAATAACAAAGTCCAATAACTCTAAAAAAAAAAAAAAAGCCACAAGGCACTGATGTCTGTATAGCTCAGTAAATTAGCTGCGCAGATTGGAATCAGGTGGCAGCAATCTGCAAACAAAAGAAATTAGGAAACTAAAAAAAAAAAAAAAAAAAACACAGGACGTAGCACAAGTATAAATGCATGCCATTCTCTCCCTCACACACACACACACACACACACACACACACACATTTTTAAATACAACAACTTAATTCTCACCTCTTCTGTGTTTTGCATGACCCAAATGACACAAACCAAACAAGATGAGCAGCTCAAGTGGAAGTGACCTTGACTTTGTTGCCACTCAAGAGTTCAACATCAGCATGAAAAGAATTGAAACATTTTTGGTATGCCAAGTAGACGAGTTACGGGAATCGCATAGAACCCTCAGAGAAGCAACGGAGACCTTGACAGAAAGAGATCTTCCCGCTGTACAGAGTGAGCTGTCTGCTCTGAAATCCACCATCACAGACCAGGGCAGGCAAATGGAGAAGCGACAGAGGCAACCGACAGCACCAACGATGAAAGCGCCACCGACAACAGCGACAAGGATAGTGACAACATAGCCTCGCAGGCACCTGCTTTGTCTATGCCAAAAGAAAGAGGAGTGAAGAAGACCTGGATGACCTCCTGCAGCTATTTTGGCCCACAAATGCAAGAATCAGGGAGCAGCTGAATGAAAGGCAACAAGCCCATGTAAGTAAAAAATAAATAATAGTTTCTCCAACCTCAATTAAAACACGACTAATCCAAATAATTGAAAATAGGTAACACTTTGATTATATGCGTCAACGGTGTTAGATTAGGGCTGGAGCAAAACTGTGCTTCGGCCCTCCGTAAGTTGGTTTTGAGACCCAAGACATAGATGAAGCCTTTAAAAGATGACCTGGGTGGTAGGACAAGATGGTAAATAAAATAAAAACTGCTAAGAGAGCAGTTAAGCTTGTTAAAAAAAAACACAATTAGCCAATAAGGGCATATACTCGCAGAAAAGCGCCAAAAATACAGCATCCGTTACGACCTGAGTGACTCACACACAGACACACCAGCGACACGCACGAACCACATGGCTGCAATAAAGGTAAATTTTATGATTTGTTGTATCAACACTTCGATATATTCGAATGTTTGGGTAACTTGTGCATTGTTTGCGTCCATACTGTAACCTAATCGTCGCATTATTTGATGCCTCGAGCGCTTCAAAACAAATCTCGAAGCTGCTTTGCAGAAAGTGTAGCTTGATGTATCAAAGTGACGCAAATGTTTGTGATCATATATTAATTCGGGCTGTAACATAAACGTTAGATTCTTAAGACTCTGTGAATTTTAGTGCAGAGCTGGAGTTCCCAAGGGCAACGTTAACTGCATTTGCGTATATTCACGTACAGACTTGCCTATAAACTTTTCCAAATAATGTCAGAATTAATGTCATTTCCACGCTGCATATTTTTAACCAGGATGTTTCAATCATTCTTGTTAACCCACACGTACAGCCAAAAAGGTATTTACTTTGATCCACGCAAAATAGGAATTTTGAAAAATAATGCATGAAACAAGTTAACTTAAGTCATTGCTCAAATGTGAAGATGCGTGTATTTTCTTAAATCCACCCCACAAACACACCTACATGTGCCTGAGGTCAGAAGAAGTGACAGGGGGATTTGACTAAGTTTGTTTGAATATTTTAATTCATTCATTTTCTTTTCGACTTTGTCCCTATATTAAGTCCCGGGGTCACCACAGCAGAAACCGCCACTTATCCAGCACATGCTTTACGCAGCGCTTCCCGCTGCAACCCATCTCTGGCAAACATCCATACACAATCATTCAAAACAGACAATTTCAGTCTACATAATTCACCTTTACCACTTGTGTTAGGACTGTGGGGGGAAAACGGAGGAAACCCACACGAACGTGGGGAAAACATGCAAACTCCACACAGAAACGGCAACTGACCCAGCGACCTTCTTGCTGTGAGGCAACAGTGCTGCGCCACCGAGTCGCCCGCAAAAGAATAATGTGTGCTGTTTTAAAATGTTACAAGCCCTGGTAGCCATTTGGCATGCAAATTAGGGGGAAGACAGATTTTCTACCTACTTCAAAATATCTTTGTTTTTGTTCCTGTACAAAAATTGATTGCTCAAATGTGAAGATGCGCGTGTTCTTCTCAATTTTTCAGGAAGGAAAGACTCCCGATTACAATAATGCTAAAGAGATGCGAGACGCCACCCATTTACAAGATGGAAATATGTCAGAGCTCAAAAGAAGAAGATTAAGTGTAAGTTTTTTTTATATATATAAAATATCTTGATTTGTTCATTTTCTTTTCGGCTCAGTCCCTTTATTATCCAGGGTCGCCACAGCAGAATGAACCGGCAACTTAAAGCATCCTCGTTTTTTGTGTTCCTGTACAAACATTGATTGCTCAAATGTGTAAATGCGTGTGCTCTTCTACATATTTTTCAGGACAGACAGTCTGAGCATGTTGTTGATGTTACTGAGAGGAGCCAGGAAAATAGCCCACAGCTACGTACAATCGTGAGCCAATGGACAGTGACTGAAAGAATGAGAGATTGGGAGTTTATTAAAATATATTCATTCATTTGCTGTTCGGCTTAGTCCCTTTATTAATCTGGGGTCGCCACAGCGGAATGAACCGCAAATTATCAAGCATCCTCAATTTGGTTTCTGTACAAACAATTATTGCTCAAATGTGGTGATGCGTGTGTTCTTCTTAATATTTTGTCTTCTGATGACAGCGATGTGACAGTAACGCGAGAACCCACTTCAGAAAGAGACCTACGTATTCCTGAGCTGAAAAGAACCGAAAGTGTGATCCTAAGTTTCTTTGAATATTTTAGCACATCTTTGGAGACTTGGTGTGGAAAAAACAAGTGTCTTCATTTTAAATAGTGACTTCTTATAGCTACAGTCAACATACCAGTCCCGGCCGCGTTTTTAATTGTCAACGGTTATCCGTTGCCTAGAACGTGTCCACTGCACTGTCGACTCAGGGCTCTATTTTGACAGTCCATGTGCAAACGCATTCAGGGCGTGTCAGAATCCACTTTTGCTAAATATAAGGACGGAAAATTTCGCTTTGCGCCATGCCACATGGTCTAAAAGGGTTGAGCTTATTTTCTTAATGAGTTATATGTGTTCAGAGTCTCAGAGTTCAGATCAGAGTCTCACCTCATTCCTTTTAAGAGTCAGTTGCGTCGCGTCATGGCGCATTTGCTATTTACATGACGTAAGAGTAAGTGGAAAAACTCAGCATTACACTAGCAAAAAAAAAAAGTTAAACAGCATCTAAAGTGCGAGAATGAGAGAGAAATTATTAAATTTCACTTTCGCTCTTTTGAATAGGACAACCTTGTACACACAGACATCAATTAGCCTATAAATAATTAATTTTGTTTAAGCGCAAAGATTTGTTTCAAAACTTTCTAAATTCAGTTCTAATTTCCAGCAAACGTTTAAAAGAACAAATCACGAAGTGTGGTCAAAAAACTGAGTTATATCCTAATGCACATGCTAGCTTGTTCTTAATAAAACAAATAAATACGCATATAATAAATAATACTGCTAATAATCATAACATTATACAAAAGCAAATTGTTATGAATGAACTAAAAAAGCCTCCCGAGATGAAGAAGGGATGAAGTTAGTGGTTTTTATATTGATGTAGGCTAGTCTATTGAATACTGATTGTCTATTGATAGTGTAAGAGTCCATCTATTAGCCCAAAGACGAAACTAACAGCATGGTCGAAGGTTTAATGCATGTAAGCCTTTTCTAGTGCTTTTGAAAAAAATAACTGTTAGAAGAGTTGCACAGCTGGTTTCTTCATCACTTCTCAGATTAGAAAGTGCATTGGAGCATTGCATCTTGTCTCATGAAATTCCATAACAGTTCTCAGGGTCTGATATTGTGTATTCTTACACTATGGAATACAGAGCAGAATGTCAAAAAAAAGTGAGCAAGGAAGACAGACACAAAGGGTCAGCATTTTATATCTAACTAATAAACTGAAATATGTTTTTTATTATTATTATTATTATTATTATATTTTATTACAATAATTGTCTGACTTTCCCCAGACTTCACAGTTATGGCAAGGAAATCTTGCCTAAAGATTGCCCTGCTGTTTTTGAGGCTGCGCTTAAAGACTTCAGTTCAGTCATAGGAAAACTCCTGGAACTGTCACCGGGGAGAGTCTAACCAAGAATGAACAGCTGCTTATCCTCTACTACCCAGGGGCCATCGTTCTGAGGCTTCTGCAGCAGCCTGGAGTGGTCACTAAGGTGACTAAGTCTTAACTCTTTACTACTCACTCTTTTCAAGAATAACTCAATTTGCAAAATTTTTTGAACAAGTGTTAGTTACACCTTAGCAAAGTTGTTCAGAATTGGACTATAGTTATTGTTATTTTACAATTTTTATTTATTTTTTTATTATATTCTTTACTCTGTTTTAACTCTCAAAACTCTCTTTTTGCACGTTAAGGAATGGGAAGGCATAATTCACAACGAGGCCGGTGTTTCTATTGCTGTGAAGAAGCACAAAACAACTGCATCACAAATAGCAGAAGTGCAACTGTAGGATATAATGAAACTTGTTAGTTTAAATAGGAATTGAAATCATAAAGCCATAATAGCAAGTTAAATATAATGGAAATTCACTTGTTCTTTGGTTTCTCTTGCACTTCAGTGAGGTGTGGCCAGTGATGTGTCAGCCAGCTCATTTTTTGTGTTGAGCACCAGGAGCCTAATTTATAAACTATCAAATGATTTTAAAAAGGTTTCAATACAGGTGACAGTACACCTATATTTCTCTTGACATTTTTGTATGTCCACTTATCGCATTCTCATGATGCCCTGCGTTCTATTTACAATCTCCTCAGTGTGATCTGTGGTGATGCTCTGAGGGAGTTTGAGATGTCAGTGAAGAAGCTTCCAGAAGCGAAAAGTGGTGGCGCGGCTGTCATGGCACACACCAGAGTCACTGGTAAAGCACTACAGAATGAGAACTCCTGGAGATGCATTTCTGGCTTCTAAGGTTGTTGACCAGGTTGCTGGTAAAACACAGTACACATCTAATGACTCCGATGATTCTTATTTTTTAATTCTGCATGTCACAGCAGTGATTATTTCGCCCTTTCTTCAATATTTTTTTGTGATCTTACAACCATCTAGTGCACCTGCCAGCTGAGAGATGAGCAGACAGCCTACAGCAGTTGGGCAGAGTCCTATCCAGTGACCCTTGAGGCGCCTGCTCTGAAAAGGACAGGCAGGCAGGAGCTGTGTGAACAACAGCATGCCCTTGGTTAGTATACACCAGTTAAAAATCACACAAATGGTGAAATCTTTACAAACAGGAATCCAAAAATGATTTATGTTTTGTTTTTTCCCAGAACACTTTGTTGGCCGCTGACCCTCTGAGGACAAAATAGATGCCTGGATCAGGAAGCAGAGATGGACATCAAATGTCCCAAAGACTTCAGTTATTATGAAGCAATGGAAGCCTGTTTAGTGTCTGCACCAGGTAATGGACAGCAGCTTGTGCAGAGGATGGTTTTGAATCAACGCTGGAAACAGCGGGAATAAATCCTTGCGCAATAATGCACAATGACCATTTCCACTGCCAGCCTCTGTCCTTAGTTTATGGATGATGCATTCAACACTCCAGCAAAAATGATAGAGATGTCATTCTCTTCATGGCACTCAGAGACATTGGAGACAATGAGGAGCTAGAAAAGAGCTGAAAGTGGACTGGATGTAAAACAACATATGTCATTTAGTCCTTTATTTCCAACACCTCCAACTTTTGCAACGTACAGATTTTTCCTGAAATATTTTAGTTAAAGCTCTAGCGAAGATAAGTTGCTGCAGCTAAAAAGTTCATAGTTGGATCTCTGGCATGGGCTGGCAGTCACACACGAATACATCAACACACACACACACATACCAACAATTTAATTCTAATAATGTTAGCAACAAGCGATTCTTTTAGTGTTGCTTTTTGATATGATATTTGATATGTTTTATTGCATCTATTTCTATCAAACTTTCTGGAACAGTTCTTCGCCATACTCAAACCATGTTGTCGCAGTCAACTCCTTTATGTGTCTAAACCGACGTATGCTGCTGGTTACCTGGACAACCTGTTAACAGCAGAAAAGTCATCCATATGGAGTGAAGTGGTCTGCTGCTTGCTCAAAACGTCAGAACGGCGTCATATCGCCTCATAGCGTTCGTTTAAAAGATACATCTGGCTACATAATTCACGATGTCCATAAATGTATATAGGGCTACATTTTATGAAGAGCCTATGTTGGTTGTGGAACAACCTATCCATTACTATAAATAGAAAATCAGTATTTAAATAAGCATGGTATGACAAAAGGTTACATAGTGCTATTAAATGAAAATGGTCAAATTCATTAATTTATCTTTAAACTTTCTTTTGAGTTTATTTATCAGGGGTCACCACCGCAGAATGAACTGCCAACTTATTCAGCATATGTTTCACACAGTGGATGCCCTTCCAGCTGCAACCCAGTACTGGAAACTACCCATACATACTTACATACACACGCACATACACTATGGCCAATTTAGTTTATTCAATTCACCTATAGCGCATGGTTGGACTGTGGGGGGAAACAGGAGCACCTGGAGGAAATAGAAAGTAAACAGGGAGAACATATAAACCTCACTCATATAAACCCCAACGCCAGCAGACCCAACCAGGACTTGAATCAGCAACCTTTATATATATATATATATATATATATATATATATATATATATATATATATATATATATATATATATATATATATATATATATAAAATTGCCAGTATCTTAAATGGCCAATTTTATGAAAAATGAAGACATGCAGTTTAGGATAATCAATAATACATATCCAGCAGGTTGTTTTAAACATGTGGTTTTCACAAAAAAGCTAATTGATGTTAACATTATTATTATTATTATTATTATTATAGGTAAATATCATATACACAAAAGTAAATGGAATAACAGTAAACCTTGGTTAATTAATAGTTCTTTCCTTTTAAAAATACAAATGTGTTAGTCCACATTTAAGTTTGTAAATTGATGTTGTTAAAAGATATTAAAAGAGCTCTTCATCAAAAGGATTTAAGTGTGCTTATAAAAAATGTAATTTAATGCACTTTTAAGTTGTAGTAATTGTGCATTATTTTAGGTGTACTTAAGTGTCACATAAGAAAAATGCAATTCAGTTTATATTGACAAACGCATTTAAATGATACCTTTGATAAGCATTACACTTTGAATATATTTTTATAGTAGACTTTATTGCAGCTTTTTGGTCGATCTGGGGCCGTATGTATAAAGTTTCTCAGAGTAGAATTTTACTCTTAAGTGTGTCAAAATTTTAATAATGACTTAAATTTATCTTTATTTCTAGACTTAAGATTACTGCAGAAATGAAAGTAATGACTCTGCGTTTTTTGGTGACTGGAAAGATGCAGCAGTGCATCAACAATGACTTAGGGTGTACTCACACTATGTACAGTTGCCTTGAACCGGGCCGAAGCACGCTTGTCCCCACTCTCAGCTTCCCCGACAGCCTGCACTCACATTGCATTCGCGCCGAAGCACGTTTACATTATCGATGATGCGCTGTTCAGTTAGAAGCGGGAAGGGATTTCACAGATTCAATCTTCAAGTTGTATTTTATGCCAATTACAAGATTCTGGATCTTGTACCAAAATGGCCTGGGTCAACACGTGATGCTCTGGTTCTTTTAGCATCACTGGGTTATTTGAACAAAATTATGTTCCCCCTGGATGTCATCTAGAACACTTTTCTACTTGGACCAGTTTGGTTTTCTTTTTGAATCCATATTTTAAGGGCTTTAAACTTTGGTTTTTCTTTTATATACAGCTAAGAGTGCAATTTACAACTAGATTCTTAAAGTTTGAGAACAAACTTTGAGGCTGGCTTGTGAAAGCCTGACGGTAATAGTTTATTTAAACAGTTTTTAAAAAGTATGAAAAGATAGATAGATAGATAGATAGATAGATAGATAGATAGATAGATAGATAGATGCTGTTAGCATGATTCTAGCATAAATTAGCATAATGTTAGCATGATTCTAGCATAAATTAGCATGTTGTTAGCATGATTCTAGCATTAAATAGCATGTTGTTAGCATGATTCTAACATGATTTAGCATGTTGTTAGCATGATTCTAGCATGATTTAGCATGTTGTTAGCACGATTCTAGCATGAATTAGCATGTTACTAGCATGATTCTAGCATGAATTAGCATGTTGTTAGCATAATTCTAGCATGAATTAGCATGTTACTAGCATGATTCTAGTATGAATTAGCATGTTACTAGCACGATTCTAGCATGAATTAGCATGTTACTAGCATGATTCTAGCATGAATTAGCATGTACCTAGCATGATTTTAACATGAATTAGCATGTTACTAGCATGATTTAGCATGAATTAGCACGATTCTAGCATGAATTAGCATGTTGTTAGCATGATTCTAGCATGAATTAGCATGTTACTAGCATGATTCTAGCATGAATTATCATGTTGTTAGCATGATTCTAGCATGAATTAGTATGTTACTAGCATGATTCTAGCATGAATTAACATGTTACTAGCATGATTCTAGCATGAATTAGCATGTTGTTAGCACGATTCTAGCATGAATTAGCATTTGACTAGCATGATTCTAGCATGAATTAGCATGTGACTAGCATGATTCTAGCATGAATTAGCATGTTGTTAGCATGATTCTAGCATGAATTAGCATGTTACTAGCATGATTCTAGCACGAATTAGCATGTTGTTAGCATGATTCTAACATGAATTAGCATGTTACTAGCATGATTCTAGCATGAATTAGCATGTTGTTAGCATGATTCTAGCATGAATTAGCATGTTGTTAGCATGAATTAGCATGTTACTAGCATGATTCTAGCATGAATTAGCATGTTGTTAGCACAATTCTAGCATGAATTAGCATTTGACTAGCATGATTCTAGCATGATTTAGCATGTGACTAGCATGA
This sequence comes from Danio rerio, assembly GCF_052040795.2. Taxonomy (NCBI): domain Eukaryota; kingdom Metazoa; phylum Chordata; class Actinopteri; order Cypriniformes; family Danionidae; genus Danio; species Danio rerio. Next base: position 50,010,434 of record NC_141024.2, on the reverse strand, counting down.
TTCTAGCATGAATTAGCATGTTGTTAGCATGATTCTAGCATGAATTAGCATGTTACTAGCATGATTCTAGCATGAATTAGCATGTTGTTAGCATGATTCTAACATGAATTAGCATGCTACTAGCATGATTCTAGCACGAATTAGCATGTTGTTAGCATGATTCTAACATGAATTAGCATGTTACTAGCATGATTCTAGCATGAATTAGCATGTTGTTAGCATGATTCTAGCATGAATTAGCATGTGACTGGCATGATTCTAGCATGAATTAGCATGTGACTAGCATGATTCTAGCATGAATTAGCATGTAACTAGCATGATTCTAGCATGAATTAGCATGTGACTGGCATGATTCTAGCATGAATTAGCATGTGACTAGCATGATTCTAGCATGAATTAGCATGTAACTAGCATGATTCTAGCATGAATTAGCATGTGACTGGCATGATTCTAGCATGAATTAGCATGTGACTAGCATGATTCTAGCATGAATTAGCATGTAACTAGCATGATTCTAGCATGAATTAGCATGTGACTAGCATGATTCTAGCATGAATTAGCATGTAGCTAGCATGATTCTAGCATGAATTAGCATGTTGTTAGCATGATGGATAGATAGATAGATAGATAGATGGATGGTGTTCGAGCATGAGTCAAACAAGCCAACCCCCGCCTCTCTACGAAGTTCTGATGCTGAGATATAGCTGGTGCCATATCGTTGCTAGGTTACTCTGTTTTGTTGCTATGGAGTTGATTGACAGCTTAGACTGATGATGTATCAAAGCTTCTTGCCAGTATGAACAGTTAAAAACAACCCCCATGTCTCTATCACACTGCAGCATGACAATATCAGTCTGAACCTCTTTAATGGCAGTCTATGGGACAGTTGCTAGGGTGCAGTATCTGGTTGTTAGGGTGTGGCTAAAAAGTTAAAAGGCCATCAGTGATTGGCTGCTGGCTAGACTGAGTTAAATGAGCTCAGCCATTAGTCTGTAGGACAGTTTGATGCAGAGTTATGAGGTCACAAAGTTTGATCCAATGTAAAGTCAATGAGAGCCTTTTGCAATGGAAGTCTATGGGATGGTTTCTAGGGTCCAAAAGTGGTTGCTAGGGCGTGGCCAGAAAGTTTAAAGGTGATCAGTCATTGGCAGTTTGATAGTCTGAGTTAAATGAGCCCAGTTAGAAGTCTGTGTGACATTCTGATGCGGAGTTATTAGGTCACAAAGTTTGATCCAATGTTACGTCTATGGGATTTTTCCGACGGTCCCGGGACGTTTTTCGGGAAACCGAAAGTCGGAAAGGATATAGCAACTCGAGTCAGAATAGTTCGGAGGTCTGACCCGAGTTTGATGGTCATAGCTTGAAAGGCCTAGGACGAGAGAGTTTAATTTTTAGTCTCAGAAGAAGAATAATAAATATAATATTAAGTTTAATAGGATAACAGTAGTCTGGCTTGCTACACAAGCCAGCCTAATTATGTGACTTATCAGCTTAGTAACTAAAGAAGCATCACATTTGTCCATGCAATCAATCAATTTGTGCACGATTATGTAAAATGTTTGTATTAGTTTGTATTTTCTTTTCACATAACACAAAACTGCTTCTTAATGATATTTTAGTATGTTGAATAATTTTGTGTTAATTTATCAGTGAATGGTGTCGTGCTGCTTTGACTTCATCCTTGCAGGCTCCTGATAGATTGATATATTGATTCAAAGGTCAAGGGCAGCCATTTTGTGTTTTAGTCATTGTAGTCCTTGATTTACAACACTTAAGTCAGAACTTAAGAATCACTCTCAAACTCTACTGAAAGTGGCTTTTAGATTCTTTATAAATCTCTCATACTTCTGAAAAAAAAAAAAAAAAGTCCTACTTCTTACTGAGAATTTTTTGATATTTAAGTCAAAGTTTAAGACTACTCTTAGGAGCATTTTAAGAAGTTTTATGCATACGGTACGGCCCCTGCTCTTTATTAATTACTTGGGAGTATTAAAGAGATTCAAGTGGAAAGTATTTAAAAAAACAAAACAAAAAAAAACATTGACAGATTTTTTTTTATATAGTGAGTAGCTGAGCTGATGTAGTTTGCATTCAAATTTTAGTTTTTTTCTGCATTTCTTTTAATATAGCAACTTAGTGTAAAAAAGCCCATGGCTTTTCTGAGCATTTTATCCTTGATGGTTATTGAAATGTGCATGAATAAGTCTTATTTAGCTTGTTTATATATTGCTTTACATTTTCTCAAATAAAACAAACAAAATACACTTTCCACTCAAGTTGTGGTGAAAAAGACCAACAACAAAAAAGCTTTACATTCAGCCATGCACGCACGCGCGCGCACACGCACGCACGCACGCACGCACGCACACACGCACACACACACACTCCCAATATTTCATACTACTCCCACATGCTACTGCTTCAGGTTCAGCCATTTTAAAGTCTAGGCCCCACCCCTTCCTGGAACATACCATTATTGTAGTCCCAACAAATTACATAAACAAAACAATTAAACAATCTTACAAAATACACAACATACTGCAAAATAGTTAACTCGCACTGTAATTCATAAAAACTATATTCCAAAATACACATTTTTTCACAGCCCATTTAAAATATTATCAGTGCCAGTGCGATTACAAATCACCCCCGTGATGTGGTATTACTAGGACTCCATGTTATTATAGATGCAATTGACATGAACCTCAACTGCAGCCGGTGATCAACGAGATTAGCCGAGCGCAGGCAGGGGCGAAGTTGATAACGAAGCCGTCAATCATTTATTTATTTATAACAACAAAAGATTTACAGTACAAATAAAACAGAATACAGTCTCTACAAACTATAGTTCATTTTTGAACAATAATTATAAATAATTATTAAAAAGGGGAAGCGAGAGCGTAATATAAACATACAAATGAACAGGCCTATTAAATACAAGGCAATAAGCACACATTTTAGGAGTTTAAACATCCCTCTAGGCTAATACTTCTTGTTTGAATATGCTAAAGGGCTTTACATTTATTTACATTTTTGGCTTTTAAACTTTCCAATATATATTAGTGTAAAACCCTAAACAAGGTGTTTTGATTAAGTCTTAAACAATGATGAAGATTATTTTGGATAATGAAAGCATTTTCAAAAAAGCACTTTAATATAAAAAGATTGAACAAAAAGACATTCCTAAAATAAATGAGCTACACTTTAAGGGTGCTTTCACACCTGTGGATCGATTCAGTTGTTCTGAAACAGAGATTACAAATGTTACATTGTTGCTCTTTGCTCTTAGAGCGGTTCACTTTCACAATGCAAAGTTTTGTCACGTGCGAGTAAACTCTCCTCACATTGGTCGGAGTGTCAGGGTTTATTTTGCAGTGTCCCGCTCAGCTGTCAGGAGAGGTGGTAGTTTGGTGGTGATTGACAGGGTGCGCGCGACGTGTCTGAGGAAAGATGCGGTGGGGAGGGGTGAGATGGGTGCGCGACGATGCCTATTTGAGGACCGGGAGGGAGACGCAAGATTACCGGGAGATCATCACTCGTTTGCGGGCATCCGGAGACTCGCGAAACTTCCCGCCCTACTTATAATTCTCTCTTCATATAGCCGTAAGCTTATTACATATCCATAAAACACTATGATATAACCATGATCGGATTGCTTTCTCACTGCAATTGAACCGCTCCAGGGTTTGTTTCAATCGAGCCATGACCACCTTATTCAGGCGATCTCGGAGCGATTACTTTGGCGTGGAACAGAGCGTGATTGCCCTGTTCACATATGCCAAACGAACCGCGCTAACTGGGAAACGAGACAGGTTCCGAAACAAAACTGTAGGTGTGAAAGCACCCTTAGTAGAGGTTTCCCTGAAAAAGCAGGTACATCAATGTCACTTTTAAAACGTGTGTATAAACGGCCTGACAGGAAATAAAATATATTTTATAATTATATAAATCATTTTATAATTATTTAATAAAATAGTTCTTTAACTTAATTTGTCAAGAAAACTTTAGGGTGTCAGGATCAGTGATGATCATTATTTTATTTCAAGTCCTTAAGACTAATTTGAGTTAATATTTAGGTTATTCACTAATATATCGTTTAAATCGTTCATGGAGCTGAATGCAGTAAATAGTCTGTATAAAAAAAGTAGGAAATAAACCCAACAATCTTGCATTTCTAAACAAATTATTTAACAAAACATGATTACTGCAGTAAAAAATATTTTAATAATGTTAATTATTTTAATAATTTAATATTTTAATATCTTTTAATAAGCATGATATATACAAGATAGAGAGGGCATGAAAAGTGAATTGTTTGTTTTGAAACTTTTGAATCGAAAGTTGTCCAATAATAAACTTGAAACACACGTGGTTGTTGTCATGTGGGGAACTCGGCCAATCGTGTAATATCAGAGTCGTCATCGCAGTTCCAGCAGTCGCTCCTCAGACGCTGCTCGGTCTGATTCAGTTGTCTGATCTTGGACCGATGTCGCAGTACTTTGATGCCACATGTGACAGTCACGTGGCGTCGGCGCAGCATCAATCCTGACAAAATTTCTAACCAGCATGCACCACTTTAAGACAGATTTCGATCTATCTGTGCAGCGCTGCATGAAGTTGAACGCACCTTTTTCTGTTGTAAATGCCTAAAAACTAAAAACAAGATAAAACCCATGGTCTTCCAGCAGTCCGCTCAACTGAGACCTACAACACAAACACTGTACATTGAGGATATTTATAACAAGTTTCAAATATAGATGTATTGAATTACAAAAAGGACTTAATGTCAAAACCTCCACGATAATTTCAGACTTCCTCATCTGATGTGGAGAGACCAGCATGTCTGAGCAGAGCCTTTAGGAGGCGGATCTCAAGTCTGGCCTTGGTTTACTGCAGTTTGGTCAGAGTCAGTTGTTCCTTTGCCAGACGAAGCTCAGCTTCTGCCCTTTCTGTCTCTTTTTACAATTGTTGAAAGTGATTTAAAAATCAGTGCTTGCCATTCTTTGCAATTTTTTGGTTATTCTGTAATCATTGCAGGCATCACTAAAAAAAATTCTTAAAACAATCAATTAGTGACAGAACAAAGTTTTTTTTTTTTTTTCAATTTTGACAGCTTTTTGGGGATTATTTCACGAGGCCAAACTCTCAAAACCAAGATTGGATTAATTGATCAAGTTTAATTAATTTAATTATGTAATCCCTTTTTATTTTTATTTTGAAAACCCCATTTTAAAAATTTGATCCAATCCGTTATGCAAAATCCTAGTGGATTACTTTCGAAAAAACAGGCCCAGACTATAGTGAGATTTGCTAAAATCCCCAAAATATGGAAATCCAATTCAATTCACCTTTATTTGTATAGTGCATTTACAATGTAGATTGTGTCAAAGCAGTTTCACATAGAAGATCATAGTAAATTAAAACAGTGTCAGTTCAGATTTCAGAGTTTAAGTTCAGTTCAGTGTGTTTTAATAGTCACTACTGCGAGTTCAAACACTGAAGAGCAAATCCATCGATGCGCAGCTCTGCAGGGCCCGAACCATGCAATCCAGTGGCGACAGCGACGAGGAAAAAACCTTCACCAATTGACAAAAGCGAAAAATTTAAAAACCTTGAGAAAAACCAGGCTCAGTTGGGCATGACTATTTCTCCTATGGCCAAACGTCCTGTGCAGAGCTGCAGTTTAGGCGCCGGAGGCTGGAGAATGCTGGACCTCAACGAAGACTCTTCTGTCCCTGGAGCGTCACAGGAATCAGTCTCATGTAGAGGTCTGCATTTCCTTGGCTGTCCCGCGGGACCCAACCAGATTTCTACGGCACGGGTATAAATTTCTGAATAAATCACGGGAGCGGTCGGTAACGGGTTTAGTTTGGGACGGGAGCGGGCTGTCTAGCAATATCGCTTTCGACTCCCGAGTGAGCACGCTTATGTATGTGTGTAAATGAAATAGCGCGATGCTGTGTTTAGCTTGTTTGTTGCAGTGTGTGTGTGTATGTATGCGCACGCGCGAATGAGAGGTGTGTGTGTGTGCGCGCGTGCGCGAATGAGAGATAGAGCTTTGCCTGTGTTTGTGCTTGGTGCTGTGCGTGTGTGTGTTTATACAGACAGCTTGTTTAGCGGGATCGGGCGCGGCGGATAGAAAACGGGGCGGGTCGGGCAGCGGGACATCAAGTGCTTAATTTAAGCGGGAGCGGTCGGGTTCCGGCTAAAACCTGGCGGGTGCGGGGGGGAGCGGGATTCAAAATTTAGTCCCGCGCAGATCTCTAGTCTCATGCTCTCCACTCCTCCATGACCACCACAGCAGCTGCTCAGGATACGGCCTGGTCCAGGATTATGGAAACCTTGGGATCATCTTGTTGCTGGTCTTGGATTGCATCAGTGGCACTGCAAAGTCTCTGGGGGTTTCGGGATGAGTATCCCCAGGTGAAGATAGAGAATAAAGAGAATAAATAGTGTAGCTGCTGTTCACAGTGTTTATAAACAAGATGCAAAAACCTGCATGGGGCACATTCATGTATCATAACATTATGTGAGAGAATCGCTGATGAGTCGCCGATGCCAGTGCGATATTTGGAATAAAACATCTAAATATCTGGAGCTGTCGACAATTCAAATCATGCCGCCTGAAATGGGATTTAACTGAAAATAACATTGGCGATTGCCTACAGCCAATGAGAGAGCAGCATTTACTCTAGTGTGAATACCTGCAGGCCAGCAGGAGGTTGGGGGAGAAGTTAAAAGCGCTCATTTTCGGTTTATTTTGACCCAAGAAATGGAGGAAAAACTTGTGGAGGTTTGACAGCAGAACCTGTGTCTGTTTGATGTTTCATACAGAAAGTTAAAAAAGAAAGTTAAAGAGAAATAGCTAACTCCATTCGAACCCAGGTGAGCAAATATGTACATTATCTACCCCATTAAAGGCTTCTTTCTTGTTATGTAATTAATAACAAAAGATATACTATGTGTTTTAGTAGATCTAACGCTAACTTTGTATCCCTCTAATTGCAGGTTGAGTTGTGAAATATTCTGTGTACAGGATTTAGACCCAATAAGTAATAATTTTGTTTAAGAAAAGGAAATTGTTGGTCATCCAGTTTTTAACATCTTTAATACACTCAGTTAGATTAAACAGTTCGGATGTATTGTTAGGTTTACTTGAAATATATAATAGAGTATCATCTGCATAGCAGTGAAAGCTGATTCCATGTCTTCTAATAATGTCTCCCAGGGGTACCTGGGTTTGCTGTTTAAGAATCCTTGCTTGTAAAATGCGCTTTAGAATGCTTAGTTTACGCAAACTGGATGAACGTGATCACGCGTGTAGATCTGAAGAGTGTCGCTCTCGCCGAAAACCAGGCTGTTGCATGCGTTTGTTCCCTAGCGACAATAACAAACACCTGATATCGATGTCCGTATTCCTCAAAGTTGTTTAGAATTAAATGTTTAGTGATGCTGTGACACTACGCCTATGTGTGCCTTTTTTCATGCACCCCTTTGATGCTTCTTATGTTTTTGCCACAGCACCGAAATTAGGCACCAAAATTCATACGCTGATTTAATACCGGTACATACCGGTTACCAAGGTACTGGTGCTATAATGGCACCGGGTTTTGGTACCCAACCCTACTTACAAGTCAGGACCTACTAAGCCACAGTGCCACAGCTGAACAGCAGGCATAACGTTCTGCACTAAGTGCCTAACAAAAGATAACATGTGTTGTTAACTCTGTTTGTTGCTCTATCCATTACGCCTCAAAGTTATGTAATGTCATGATTCATTTCATTTAACTCTGTAATAGAATCACAATCGTTAGCTGCACTAAGGGACTGCTGGAATTTGAAAGCAAGATCTCCTGTTTACAAGGTAGGCACTTTGACCAACTAAGCTACAGTGCCACAACAGGCAGAGAAGGACACATTTGCTTGATCAAAAAAAATAAATAAAATGAATCAAGAAAAATACAAAGCAACAACAAAAACAAGCATGTCAGGATGCAGAAAATGCAGACAAGATATACGTGGTCTTTTAGAGTCTGGACGATTATCTCTCAAACCTAACAGATATACTGGCCTCTATTCAAGATCAAAGCAAAATGTTTAAACTATGCTTAATCATGTGTTAAGTGTTTTTTGGAACCTCTATTTACATTACATTCAATCCCAGCACTTACCTGTAATATCTGAGCCGGCAGCGTCCAACAGAACGACAAAGAATAAAGCATTAAGGAGGCTTCTGAAATTCTTTAAAGAGCCACATGTTGTTTTGCAAGGACACAGTGGAGAAAGCCCATAAATTCAGACTCTGGTGCGACTCAAACCCACAATCTTTGAATTTCAAGCTTAGAATTCCAACACACTGTTCATTGCACCACAGAGCCACATGAAGTGGTGTTTTGAGTTTCCATTGTATGGGCAGCACATTTCATTCTTCAAACCCAACAAAGGTACAAGCATTCTGCCATCCAAGCAGTCTCAGATGGATTTCAGAACTGCTGATGTTTGAACACAGGCTCTCCTGTTTACTAGACAGGTGCTTTAACCAACTAAGCCACAGCACTAGCTTAGAAAGTATACTGATGGGTAGCATGAAAGGTCTAAAAACAAGCAGACTGTCCCCTCTGAAAAGCTCTAGTAGCCACCTAGACTCTGGTGAGCTGTGTGTTGCACCACAGAGCCATAAAACAGAATCTTTCGAGGCTCTACGGTGTGCAGAACCATTTAGCAATCTGGCCTTTGTGCAATCATATGCTATTGGCCATGCAAAGAGTTTCAGATCAGAAAGCCACTCTCCCAAAATCTGAGGAAAAGGTGCAGTTTCGATTTGAACCTAGGACCTGCTCTTCCCGAGACAGGTGCTCTGGCCAACTCATTCTCAGCACTAAAAGAAAAAAAAAAACCACACACAATACTTTCAAACTCAGTCTCATTTAAGACAGTGGGGGAAAAGCAGTATGTACTGTGCTTTCCACTTAGGTACTTTGCACATTCATAAAGAGGCTCTTGTATGACAAATCCAAAAGGTTTGATCTCCACAATAGGTGGTAGCCACTTTTGCCCAAAACCACAGGTTGTCTTCAAGTCATTTCTCAAGCCTACTCGGCACTGCACCTTTTTCTAATCTCCCTTGTTTAAAACAGCTCAATTAAAGAGCCCATATTATGGGTTTTTGAAAAATCCCCTCCATGTAGTGTGTTACACAGCTCTAAGTGAAGTGAAGTATCCAGCTAAGGCTTAAATCTGTAAGAATACAATGTTTTTAAACGGTTGATTCATCTATAAAAAAGCCGACTCATGGTGCTTCAAACGAGTCGCCTTGATACCGAGTCATTAGGTGTTTCGCCATGACGTACGAACAAAACCAAGTTATTCACCTGCACGCGCAAACCCGGGAGATTTCAAACCTGAGGCCCCACCCTCTGACGCAGAAACCCAGACACACACACACACCCACAAACACACGCACACAAACATGCTGGTCGATTGAAGTCACACTGCAGATGGATATTATATCGAGTATCTACCCAGAGATGAAACATCAGCATTATAACCAAGCAGTTGGAAACTTCTGGAAACTACATGCTACAAAGAATACTTCATCTGCGTTTGTTAAAGGAAGGATCAGTAAAGAGTAACTTACTGATGGACATGTCAGGATTAGTTTCTTCCTCCATTTCTCAAGTGTAAGTACGTGCGATTAAAGTTGCCTCGTTTACTCTAGCTTGCAAATGTATTTAGTTGTGATTTGTTACTGTATCAGGTTAACTGGCTATATTCTCTTATCGCGTGCAAAGTTACGTTAAAAACGCGACGCGTGCTGCTTTGTGTACGGAGCTTCGTGGTAGAGGTCTGCGGCGCGGGAATAAATTTCCGAATAAATCGCTGGAGCGGTCGATAATGGGTTTAATTTGGGACGGGAGCGGGCTGTCTAGCAATATCGTGAATATTGCTATGCGAATGAGACAGAGAGAGAGCTTTGCCTGTGTGTCTGCTTGGTGCTTGTGTGTATGTGTTAGTGCGCACACGCGCATATGAGAGAGAGAGCTTTGTCTGGCTGTCTGGACTGTTTAGCTGGGTGATTTTCGGTTGTTCTCCCCCGCTCTTTAGCGGGATCGGGCACGGCGGGCAAAAAACGGGGCGGGTCGGGCACCGGGACAAGAAATTCTAAATATAAGCGGGAGCGGTCGGGTTCAGGCTAAAACCTGGCGGGTGCGGGCGGAAGCGGGAGCGTTGTCATCCGGAGGTGTGTGTGTTTGTGTGGGAGCTAAAATCCACGCCTACACTATCGATCGTGTATGAACTGTGATTACTTTTATATTGTGCATTTCACTCTCTGACTGAAGGCAGTCGACCAATCGCAACAGACTGTCATCGGTCCAATCAGCGCAGATTAGCTTCGCGCTAAGGAGGGGTTTGGGAACAAATAAATCACTGGACGATTCATACAGGTGTCGCTGAAATAATTAGGTAAAAATAAATGCAGATTATAAGACCATGAAAGTGTTTTTTGACCTTGCATGCATATTAGACTGTTGTTGGAGACCCTTACAACCAAGATATGACCCTATTTCATGTATAATAAGGGCTCTTTAAGTCATAAGTGTCATTGTAGATTACCTAGTATCTGAGCCTGCACTGTGCAATGAAAGAAAGAAGCAAAACGGGATGGACAGACGCCTAAAATGTCGGAAACGCCCCGCACCTGAGTCAGTAAAGAAAAAGGACATCGCTTATAACTCTGGTGGGACTCGAACCCAGAACCTTTGAATGCCTCCATTGACAGCCTAGACAGCCTCCTGTTTACTAGACAGGCACTTTGACCAGCTAGGCGCCAGGCACTGAAAAGAATGGTCAACTGTCAAGCTGGTTTTATATAGCTCTGAGGGAGGTAGCATTTAAACTTTGAGTGGCTCAATTTCTAGGCCTGAACTCCAGTGTGCTATCCATTGTGTGCTCCAGTGTGCTATCAATTTGCTCAGATACATGCTGTTGTTGGCCATCAAAAAAGATTTCATATGTGCAAAAGTTCAATTGAATATTTATGGTCTACGTATCTGAGGAAAAGGCACTGCTGGGATTTGAACCCAGGATTTCCTGTTTACAAGACAGGCACTTTGACCAACTAAGCCACAGCGCCTGATGGTTATAAAAAGGGCTAATTGTTTGTATGAAAAAAGAAAAGAAAAACTATATAGTTGAAGCGCTGCATGTGTGAATGTCTCAACTTGAAATATTGAATTCCAATTTGTTATGTATTACCACACCATGCATTATGAAGTCATCGTCCAGAGCCCACTTGAACGAGCAGCGCTTTTAAGATTTTGAGTTTTGTTAAGAAGCTTAACTGCTGAAGAGTTTGCTGCGAAAACACTTGCAATTCTTAAGAAGAAGCTTCTCTAGGACATGAACATTAGGCACTGTTAGGACTTGAACCCAGCATCTCCTGTTTACAAGAAAGGTACTTCGACCAACTAAGTACACTCTTATACATTTTATCTTATACATCGTGTTTTGCCCTTGTGAAACGTATTTTATGAAAATGTATTTTTATTTTGAGCACGTGAAAATTTTTTGTGAATATAAATAAATGTTTTACGCGTGAATTTGGTTTTATGCACATGAATTTGGCTACACATGTGTACATCGTGTCTTTTGCATGAATTCCTTTTGAGACTAATCTGATTCCATTCGAAAAGTCTAAAAAGAGGCAGACTGTCCCCTCTGAAAAGCTCCAATTGCCACCTAGACCACCAATGAGCTGTCCGTTGAGCCACAGAGCCATAAAACACCATATTTTGAGGCTCTACGGCAGGGCTATTCAATTGGCGGCCCGTCAGCCGAACTTTTCTGTTGCACGAAAAAGTCATGACAACTTGCAAACTATGCACTAGTTTAAAGTTCCAAGTATGTACACCGAGACTAATACCCACACACATCAAATTAACTATAGCATATCAGGTCTTTTCCGCTTGCAAGTTTGTTATTTCTAATGTAAGAATGACAATATGTGCGCACAAGCAGGGCAACGCGCTTGCCTCTGTCTGGGCGCAAGCAGTAGAAAACATCTCATGGTGAGATTTGTGCGTGCCTTTCAGTGCAATGTAAACAAAATATATGTTACAAGAATTATTGGCAACACTTTCTTTTACAACCCGCAAAGTACCGCGTAAGTACAGTGAAATAACGGTGTACCTTTCTGTACGTATGGTATAAGTAAAATGAACGTACGTGTAGGTACAAGGGAACAAACTGTAATGCTTGGGTGAATAGGGGATAACAACTAGACATGCTACACGCAAAGTACCGTGTAAGTATATTAATTTTACAGTGTACTTTTCTATAAAGTGCAAAGGAACAAATGGGTAATGTGTGAGTAATAAGGGGGTAACAACCAGATATGCAATGCTTGGGTAATATGGGGGTAAGAACCAGACATGCAACACGCAAAGTACTTTGTAAGTAAATTAATTTTACAGTGTACTTTTCTATAAAGTGCAAAGGAACAAACGGGTAATGTTTGGGTAATAAGGGGGTAACAAGCAGATGTGCTACACGCAAAGTACCCCATAAGTATATTAAATTTACGGAGTACTTTTCTTTAAGTATTATATAAAGAACGATGCAAGGTTGGTCACAACCTAATGCAACCTGCAAACACCTGCTTAAGTACATTATTAATAGTACCCTTATTCAGTGCTTGGGTTTTTATAAGGGTTGTTTACTAAACAAAAGATTCACAACCCGTATTGTATATTGTTTGTATTTTAAATCTGCAATTCAATACAAATATATATTTTCATACACCACTTACCTTGTGAAAGCTTACTCGTCGATCTCACCATCACCAGCAATTTCTCAACAACACTATCAACAAATACTTTTGCATGATATACGGTCAGGGTTTAATGCCGATTACAACAGGCTTGCATTTTTACTGCTGTCTGCAGAACGGAGGGACCAACTGTTACATTTTAGTGAATAGCTGATGTTTTATTGAAAAATGTAGTGTGCAATTTTTCATTCAATCAATTAAAACTGCAGCTGTAGTTTTCTGTTCTTACTGTTCAAATATACACTTGTGCGTTGAAGTCCAGCTTGTTCCCTCCTTGTTCCCTGTAGTTATAAGGTAAATACAGCATTTGCGGGTTGTAAAATAAAGTGAAGCCTTGTTCCCTTTAGTTACAAAGTAATTAAATATGCTGTAACAGCATTAGCTGTTTCAAGTTCAAAGTACTTGTAAAAGTGCATACCATAATAAGCACAAGCAAAAACATGAATTTCACCAACTTCAATAACAATTATTTATTATTAACATTTATTAACAAACTCTCAAACAAACTTTCTTACAAACTTGTATCACACAATAATTATAAACAATTGAACAGATGGGAAAAAAAAGCTGCTTAATTATTTACTCAATTGAAATGAAGAAAGAAAGATACAAGGAAACAAAGATCAACGCCTGAACTTGTTTTTTCATAGGCAACAGCTTGTGTTCCTTCTTCATTCTGATAATCTTAAAACTGGGGAAGGAGACAAGAAACTGTTTTAATTCTTTTGAATAGCATTGGAGTGTTGTTCCATTGATATATGCTGGAACTTGATACAGTTCTCCCTCCGAAGCAATTGCCACCTGTAATCAAAAGTGCGGAAATTTAATTTGTAGAATTTCAAAAAGGGATGGCAATAGAAACCAATTAATATCAGTCTAACAGATTATGCAACCCTCATTGAACTAATAATTACTGTCAGTAGTTGTCAAGAGCCCTTTCAGATTAAAAGTAGTTTGGTTTGTTGGGATGGATCTAAACTCTTCAAGAAGGTGAATATGCAGTATTTCTATTTCCAATATTATTTAACTAGAGGCTGTATTTTATGCTGCTTTTGCACTGTATTGCAATAATGAATTTTTTTCTGGCATTTAGCTTATGCTCTGATATAGATAGGGTGAAAAAAAAGATTGCACTGATGAATCACTCAATCTTAACAAAAAACAAAAAATTGTAACGGGGAGACTGACACGGAGATATCCATTATGCAGTATTTATTAGTCACACTTTCACTCAAACAATCAACATGCAAAAAGGTGCGAACATACAACAACAACAGCAATAAAGGTCTTAGGGCTGGCGGCTGACAGACACAGAGTGAATTATCAGGCATGGGTCAGAGGCAGGCGGCATGATTCAGAGTCCGTGTATCAGGCTTGGGTCGAGGGCAGGCAGCGAGTATCAGAGTCCGTGTAACAGGCTTATGTCGTGGGCAGGCAGAAGGCAAAGCAGTCAGAAACGGGCTGAAGTAATACACAGGAGATCAGGCAGGATATAACGCTCAGTAATGCTGGCCGGGGCTGAACAAGACTTCGCAAAGACTGAGTGTTTGAGTGCGGCTTATAAAGGGTACGTGGGTCATTAGCGGGATTCAGTTCAGGTGTGCTGGATCAGTGCAAGTGGATGATGTAATGCTTAGAAGTACGGAGATGGTGGCCTCTGCTGGCCAGCGAGGGGAGTGACTGGGACCGAGTCGGTGACAAAAATATAAATGCATCACCTAAAGGAAGGTGCCTAGTTGGAACATATTTAGATCAAGCTGTAATTTTCTAAGAATATTTGTTTAACTACTTAGCAACAACACTAAAATTATTACAACATCTGTGGTCATACATACCCCTGCAATTATACTTGTGTAACGCCGGGGAGTAACACCACAACAGGAGGTAGGATCCAATATGCAGGTTTTATTCACAGTCAGGCAAGTAGTGGTCAATATGGGAGCAAACAGATATATGTAGACAATCCAGAATCGTAGTCAGTAAACAGGCAATAGGTCGTAAGGCAGGCGGCTAAACAGGATGACAAGGATAAACAGGGCTAAGAACAAAACACGGGAAAACAAGACCAGGGGCCTGTTTCAGAAAGGAGGTTAACTGAAAACTCAGAGTATTTTAACCCTGAAATGAGAGAAACTCTGAGTTTTCCGTTTCAAAATGGCAGGTTTGTTAAACTCGAGAAAGCAGGGTAAGTCAAGCCTGTTTCTGAAAGAGAGTTAACTTTAACTCAGAGTCAGTTACTGTGGTAACTTACTCTGTGAATCTAACCTGGTCAGAAGCAGGTTTTATTCTCTAAACTCGGAGTTTCTGTCGGTCTCCTCCCCTTTTTTAAAGATGAAGCGGTATTTCTCGCCTTAGTCTTACGTTTCCACCCACCTATTTTAATGCTCATTTTGGATACGTGCATAAAAACGATTGATAGAAATGTCATGATGCACATAACTTTTTAAAATATGCATAAAACACGCGCATAACTGAGTAGGATAAACTTTTATTCGATAAAAAATGTGCGCATAAACTACGATGGAAACACTTTTACTGAACAAATTACAGTATGTACATTAAAAAAAGATCATGATCATATGATAATGAAAATGTGTGTAAATGGACAAACCAGCAGGCTGGGCACACTGTAACGTGTCTTAAATATTGTTTTAGTCATTCTAAAATGCCTTAACTGTTTCAGTATTAGTGTATATTATTAATTACCTCCGAATGTCTGGTGCGTGTCAAGAGTCTCCGCGTCTCATGGCTTCAGACGCCCCCATGTGTTCATTGTGTTTCAGCATTGTCTTCTGACATCGAGGCGCAAGTACATTAATTAGGCTAAATAAAGAATTAATTGACGCAGCTTCTTCTACCACAGTAAATTCTGTTTTTACTGTTGATATTTGGTGCCAGTTTAATCAGGAAGTGATGATTTTTTTTCTCTTTGACTCGTTGGATGGAATTTTATTTGCATCTTTTATGCAATATTCCAGTTTTGCACATAAATTTATGTAATATATTTGGATGGAAACATGGCTATTGCCTACATTTTAGTCACACACAGAAGAACTGTACGAGAATGGCTTATCCTTTTTTAATAAATAATTAAATTAAATTCACCTTCGACACGCACTGTAACTAGATTAATGGGATTATTATTCTTTCTAAAAATTATTTTTAGTACTGCTTACCTTCTAAATGTTATATTAACCTCTATCACTTGATCAATAAAAAAGGCAGACACACAAGTGCACTGTTAAATCATTTAAAACTAATAAATGTATAAAAAAGTTTAGAAAAAAAATATAAACGTCACAAATTACATTACTTATTTTATTATACTTAAATATTTAAATACTTAAAAAGTGAAATTAGGCATTAACTTGAGCAGCTGTTTTCCCACGCTAACTGTCTCTTCTTCACTGATGGTTGCTTCTTTTTAAATATATACACTCATATTTGCTATAACTTTGCATGAGAACATCAAGTTCAGCTGGAGAAAGAAATGGTGATCTCTTTTATAAGATGTTGCCATAGTCACTCGTAATGTCTGCGCTCCATTGATAATGCCTTTTTAAAGTAACGGTGTGCGCGCTTAACTCTGAGTTGGTCTACTCGAAGTTGATTGACCCAGCTCAGATCAGCTGTTCTGAAACCGAAAACTCTGAGTTTTTAATCTCTCGGTAAATCAACTCAGAGTTCAAGTTTAAACTCTAAGTTGTTTGAACCTCCTTACTGAAACAGGCCCCTGAAATCCACCACCAGCTCCTTGGTTTTGCTGATGTTGAGTGAGAGGTGGTTTTCCTCACACCACTGCGTCAGAGTGTGTACCTCCTCTCTGTAGGCCCTCTCATTATTATCTGTGATTAGGCCCACCACTGTTGTGTCATCTGCAAATTTAACAATGACGTTGGAGATGTGTTTGGCTGTACAGTCATGTGTTTACAGGAAGTAGAGGAGTGGACTGAGAACACAGCCCTGTGGATCACCAGTGTTGAGGATCAGTGTGGATGAGGATATGTTGTTCAGTCTGCTTGAAAGGAAGTCCAGGAACTAGTTGCACAGAGAGCTGTGTAGATCCAGAGCCTGGAGCTTCACCACTAGTTTGGCAGGCACTAAAGTGTTGAATACTGAGCTGTAGTCCACAAACAGCATTCTCACATATGTGCTTTTATTTTCCAGGTGAGACAGAGCAGTGTGCAAGGTGAAAGCAATTGCTTCATCAGTGTAGCGATTATTCCTGTAAGCAAATTGCAGAGGGTCAGTGTGAGCGGACAGTACAGAGCAGATGTGCTTTTTAATCAGCTTCTCAAAGCACTTGTTGAAGATGGGTGTCAGAGCAACTGGACGCCAGTCATTTAAGCATGTGGTTTTAGATTATTTCAGTATGGGCACAATAGTAGCTGTCTTAAAGCATGTGGGAACCACAGGCCGAGAGAGGGAGAGGGAGAGGTCTGGGCCATAGCTTTCAGGATGCTCCGAAAAGATCTCGTTACGTCCACTACAGAAATAGAGTGTGCTGACTGTTTCGGTATCAGCCGCGGAGCGCACAGTGTGTGGGTGCTGTCCTGGGCTTTAAAGCAAGTGTAGAACGAGTTGAGCTCGTCCGGGAGAGACGCAGAAATGTTCACAGTGAGGGGTTTGTTACTTTTAAAGTCTGTGATGTAATTAAGTCCCTGCCACATACTCCTCCCCTATACCTTGTACCTCTGTATTGATGTTTTGCTGTTTTGATAGTTTACCTGAGGTTGTAGTTTGCTTGTTTTTGTTCCTCAGCATTTCTGGATTTATAGGCGGAGGTTCACACTAATAGGGCTGTTCGAACTTCGCCATTAATCTATGGTTTTGGGTTAGGGACAGATTTTTAGACAGTTTAGATATGGACAGTTTTTGTTGGGACCGTGTCTTCTATACACTTTCTGATGAAGCATGTAACGGTGTCTTGAGTAAACTTTAGGTCGTACTCACACTAGGTACAGTTGCCTCGAACTGGGCCAAACCGCGCTTGTCCCCCCTCCCGTCTCCCCCGACAGCCTGCACTCACACCACAAATGGGCCTCGGCACGCTTACGTCATCGCTGCTGCGCTGTTCAGTGAGAAGCGCTCTCACTCACTCAGCAGCACAGTGGAGATTTCTCTAGTTATATCGTTTCAGTCGTTTGATATGCAGTGACATGCAGTCAAATATTTCACCAAACAGTCCTTAGGGATGCATTTACACGCAGTCAGATATTTCGCCGAACAGATCCGCCACTTTAGGCGCTTATAAACAATCATAAAGCCCTAGTGCTGCAGGAATGAGGAGGTTTGCTGAAGGCGCGCAACTGTCTGCGTCTTTAATAAATTACGGCAGTTTGCGTTCACTGAACAGTAAGAATGATTAATAAATCCATATGAAACAATCCCTTAAAGTCACGTCTCTCTTTCAGTTTCGGGTTTTGGCACGTTTTGCACTCACACTACAAACGTACCGGCCAAGTGAACCGCGCTCAGGCCCTTCTCTTCCAACCGGGCTAGGGCCAGCCAAGTGAACCGTGCTTGAGCCCGATTCAGCTAAGGGTCTTCTCAACGATCCGGGAAACTCACACTTCTCAAACGATCCAGGAAACGGGCCTGGGCACAGTACGGATGGCATAGTGTGAGTAGGCCCTTAATGTCGTCATCAGAAGCTGTCCGTAACATCTCCCAGTCCACAAGTTCAAAACATTCTTGAAGTATGGAATCCGATTGGTCCGTCCAGCTTTGAAACGTCTTGAAGGTGGGTGGTTCCCGTTTCAGTTTCTGCCTGTAAGCAGGCAAGAGCAGAACAAAAGAGTCATCTGATATGCCAAACGGTGGGCGGGGGAGGAATTTGTTGGCGTCCCGGAACGGAGAATAGAAGTGGTCCAAAATACGGTCACCACGCATGTTTGTGGTGATATGGTGATAGTATTTTGGAGCGATTTTCCTGAGATTGGCATTGTTAAAGTCCCCTGTAACAATAAACGCTGCCACTGGGTGTGTGGTTTCCTGCTCGCTTATGCTCCCATTCAGTTCCCTTAGCGCCTGCTTTGTGTTGTATTTATAACAGCTGTGAACTCTCTTGGTGCCCAGTGTGGTCGGCACCGAAGCATAAGGTATTCCAGATCAGGAGAACAAAATGATCTAACTGGATGTATGTTTCTCAACCATGAGTTGTTAATAAAGAAACAAACACCTCCTTCTTTGCTTTCCCTTTTGGTTCTTTCATTCTATCCACAGTATCTTATCCATAGTATTCTATCCATAGTATTCCCTGTCTGCTAAACAAATTTTAGAGAAACATTTTGTTGTAATTATGAATATATACAAATAAAAATAGGCCATTGTTACGACCCCCTCGTTCAAGTTGCAACATAAAAGAGCTCAGACAACAAAAAAATTATATATGCAACTTATTTATTATACACAACTAATAAAACAACAAATCAAGAAACAAACAAATGTCTAGGGGAAAATAAAGAAAATAACTAACTTTAACTACACATATAAATAATGCCAAACAAAACCATAATATTGCCAAAATAAAGAGATGGTCTTGATGCGAAGACGGCCAGTAGCCACACTATCCTGCAGAAGCTAGCTCACTCTCGCATTTATATGCTTTGAACCAATTGGGGAGTAACCATGGCACCTAATCAGGATCTTCCACATCCAAAGTAGAATACCGGGGTCGTCACACCATTTACACCTTTCAAATCTGTGTCTTATCAATGTGACCAAAATTACTTTTATGATCAATTATGCAAGAAACTCTGAAAACTAGACTGACAGCGTTTCAATTTACAATGACTTCTATGTTAGGCGACTATGACACAATTTACATTGTAAAAGCTGTAGATAAATAAAGATGAATTTAATCTGCTTAAATGTGTACAGGTTAATGACTGAACAAAATATGATCTGATTTTATTTTACATTTAACATGCATCAAAATAAGTGTGTGTAGCCAATGTTTCCAGTGTCTTTTTACTTTTCAGCTTTTGATGAGAGATTTTTAGACTTAATGAAAATTAATCTGTTATTTATTTATTTCAGACCTAATTGAAGAGAATGAGAGGAAAGAGGAGGAACATCATATCAAAATTGAGGAAAAAACTCATTTACAGACTGATGGTATTTTGAAAAGGAGAGACAAGAATTGTTTCACCTGCACTCAGTGTGGAAAGATTTTGGCAAGCAAAAGCAAACTTAAGATTCACATGATAATCCACACTGGAGAGAAACCATTCATGTGCACTCAGTGTGGGAAGAGTTTCCGCCAAGCATCATCACTTAATAAACACATGAGGATCCACACTGGAGAGAAACCATTCACATGCACTCAGTGTGGAATAAGTTTTAACTGCTCATCATACCTTAAACAACACATGAGGATCCACACTGGAGAGAAACCATTTACTTGCACTCAGTGTGGGAAGAGTTTCAACCGCTCATCAAACCTTGATCAACACATAAGGATCCACACTGGAGAGAAACCAATAACGTGCACTCTGTGTGGGAAGAGTTTTCGCCAATCATCATCCCTTTCTAAACACATGAGGACCCACACTGGAGAGAAACCATTTACGTGCACTCAGTGTGGGAAGAGTTTCCGCCAAGCATCATCACTTAATAAACACATGAGGACCCACACTGGAGAGAAACCATTTACTTGCACTCAGTGTGGGAAGAGTTTCAACCGCTCATCACACCTTAATCAACACATAAGGATCCACACTGGAGAGAAACCAATAACGTGCACTCAGTGTGGGAAGAGTTTCCGCCAATCATCATCCCTTTATAAACACATGAGGATCCACACTGGAGAGAAACCATTCACATGCACTCAGTGTGGGAAGAGTTTCAGCCAATCATCAAACTTTAATCTACACATGAGGATCCACACTGGAGAGAAACTTATAACGTGCACTCAGTGTGGGAAGAGTTTTCACCAATCATCATCCCTTTATAAACACATGAGGATCCACACTGGAGAGAAACCATTCACATGCACTCAGTGTGGGAAGAGTTTCCGCCAAGCATCATCACTTAATAAACACATGAGGATCCACACTGGAGAGAAACCAATAACGTGCACTCAGTGTGGGAAGAGTTTCCGCCAAACATCATCACTTAATAAACACATGAGGATCCACACTGGAAAGAAACCATTCACATGCACTCAGTGTGGAATAAGTTTTAACTGCTCATCATACCTTAAACAACACATGAGGATCCACACTGGAGAGAAGCCATTTACTTGCACTCAGTGTGGGAGGAGTTTCAACCGCTCATCAAACCTTGATCACCACATGAGGATCCACACTGGAGAGAAACCATTTACTTGCACTCAGTGTGGGAAGAGTTTCAACCGCTCATCAAACCTTGATCAACACATAAGGATCCACACTGGAGAGAAACCAATAACGTGCACTCTGTGTGGGAAGAGTTTTCGCCAATCATCATCCCTTTCTAAACACATGAGGACCCACACTGGAGAGAAACCATTTACTTGCACTCAGTGTGGGAAGAGTTTCAGCCAATCATCAAACTTTAATCTACACATGAGGATCCACACTGGAGAGAAACCATTTACGTGCACTCAGTGTGGGAAGAGTTTCCGCCAAGCATCATCACTTAATAAACACATAAGGATCCACACTGGAGAGAAACCAATAACGTGCACTCAGTGTGGGAAGAGTTTTCGCCAATCATCATCCCTTTATAAACACATGAGGATCCACACTGGAGAGAAACCATTCACTTGCTCTTAATTAAATTAAATTCAGCTTTATTTGTATAGCGCTTTTACAATGTAGATTGTGTCAAAGCAGCTTCACATAAATGGTCATAATAAATTGGATCAGGGTAGTTCAGTTTTTAGTGTTTAAGTTCAGTTCAGCTCAGTTCAGTGTGGTTTAAATCATTACTGAGAGTCCAAACACTGAAGAGCAAATCCATTGATGCATAGCTCTACCGATCCTGAACCATGCAAGCCAGTGGCGACAGCGGAGAGGGAAAAAAAAAACTTTACTGATAGAAGTGAAGAAAAAAAACCTTGAGAGAAACCAGACTCAGTTGGGCACGACCATTTTCATTTCTTCGCTGGCCAAAAGTCTTGTGCAGAGCTGCAGTCTCAGCAGTGGAGGCTGGAAGCTGGCCTCAGCGAAGACTCGTCTGTCCCTGGAGCATCACTGGAATCAGTCTCATGTTCTCCACTCCCCACGACCACCAGCGCAGCAGCAGCTCAGGATACGGCCTGGTCCCGGATATGGAAACCTTGGGATCATCTCGTCGCTGGTCTTGGATCCAATCAGTGACTCCGCATAATCTGAGGACCTCGGGATGATTATCCCCAGGTGGAAATGAAGAAAAAAAAAGAATAATTAGCGTAGCTGCTGTTCATAGTGTATATAAGCAAGATATAGAAACTTGTGTGGAAACCCGCTAAGTGGTGCATTGAGTGTATGCTTTACTAAACAGATAGGTCTTTAATCTAGTTTTGAACTGAGAGAGTGTGTCTGAGCCTCGGATGTTATCAGGGAGGCTATTCCAGAGTTTAGCAGCCATAAATGAGAAGGCTCGACCTCCTTTACTCAACTTTGCTATTCTAGGTACTACCAGAAGCCCGGAGTTTCGAGATCTTAAAGAGCGAGTTGGATTGTAGCGAGACAGAAGATAAACAGGAGCTAGATAGGTGAGAATTAATATTTTAAATTTAATACAAAACTTAACAGGCAGCCAGTGTAAGGAGGATAAAATTGGGGTCTGTGGTCACACCGGACTTTTCTCTCCATAGACTTTCATTCATACGCACGCAAATGTGTCAGACTGGAAACGTAAGTTTGTGCGTCAAGTTTCGCAATTCACTGCCTTGCAAGGTTCAAGCTTGGTGAACTTTGACCTTGGAAATTGCATCACTTGACTATGTAAGACCCACACTGGAGAGAAACCGTTCACATGCACTCAGTGTGGGAAGAGATTCAACCGATCAGCAAACCTTAATAAACACATGAAAATCCACACTGATGTGAAAGAGTATATGCGCTTATTACAGCTCCAAAATTGAATCTGCACCAGACAATTTACTCTGGAGAGACCGTACAAGTGTTTTTACAAGAGGTTTAATCAGTTAACACATCTGAAAACAACAGGATTCACACTGGAGAGAAACCGTACAGATCTGATCAGTGTCTACAGAGTTTTAATCATTCGGCGCAGCTTAAGAAACACATAGGGAAAAAAGTTACACACATGACATGAATGCAGCAAAAATTTTCTCTGTGCACTGGATGTTTCATGTCTGAATAATGTTTGAAAAGGCTGAGTGACAGTATACTGTTTTCCAACACTCCTACACTGCAGTAGGTGGGGTTGTAAATGTGTTGCGCTTCTCGCGTTTACCGTAAACACCGTGGTGGTGGCTGAGAGAAGAACTGTCATAAACATCTGGCCAACAGCTCCTCTGCAGCTTAAAATCTCTTTGCAAGTGATTGTACCAGTGCAGATAAATTTGTACTCTCTCCAGTGTATTCATGTAGCTAGTGTTGTTTTAGAAGATGTTCACTGTCTGACTCCCTGAATGAGAGACATCACTGGGAAGACACCGCACATCAAAGAAGGTGGAGCTCTAGGACGCTTAGTTTGCAGTATACCAGGGCCTCAAGTTTTAAAAGCCCATTCAATTGTCCTGTGTTGCAGCTTTTATTAGTGAAGTTTCTTTACTTTTAGATTCTAGATTTTTCTAGTTTACTTCATTTACTTTGAGTCGAATACAAACTTGATGAATATTTTAGGATTTAGGCAGAGCGACAGGTATTAAGTTTTACAATATTTATACACTGTGATGACTCCAGATTAGAGCATGTGGTAAATTCTGATTGGATGCCTGCATTACTCATCAATGGGTATATAAAAGTTGTTGTGCTAGCTACCCCAGGACACTGTGGCTACTCAGGAGTCCACATGTCAAGACCTGCCATCTCATTGGCTCTTTAACCTTATGGTTTTGTTTTGCATTACTTTTGTCATGTAGTTAAAGTGTTGTGATTTTATCCTAAGTTCTTTATCGTCATTATTATCCCTAGAAATTTGTTGGTTGCTTTGATTGTTTGTTCTATGAGTTACTTTTATAATAAATAATTTGCATTCAGGCTATTTTGTTGGCACTCTTATGGTGCGACTCTAACAAGCGGGTCATAACACTTCGCAAAATGTGGCCGGTTGTATCCAAGATCTTGTTCTTTTCAGTCATGACCATAGGTGAGTGTAGGAACCTAGAATGAGCAGTAAATAAGGAACATTGCCTTTCGTCTCAGATCCTTCACCACAACAGACAACCACATCAACTGCATTACTGCTGCCGCTGCACTGATCCATCTTTAAATCTCACATTCCATTCCTCATGGAAAACCCTGATACTTGAACTCCATTTGGGGTAAAGACTCTCCTCCAAACTGGAGATGGCCACCTTTTTCCAGTCAAGCACAATGGTTTCTTAGAGGTGCTGTTTCTTTCCCTGCCATGTCACACTCAGCAGCAAACCGTCCCACTTACTCCATGTCCTATGAAGCCAAAAAGACAACGTTATCTGCAAATGGCAGAGACAGTCCTAGGCTGCACCTAAAATTCTGTCAGTAAAAATTACTGTATTTTTGAGATCAGCCTGAAAAATAGCACATTTACAAAATAAAATGAATAAATGGATGGATGGATAGACATTGTAGTGGTGGAAGGGGAAGTTGGATGGCTTGTGTAGATGTTAGATGATCACACACACACACACACACACACACACACACACACACACACACACACACACACAAGTAATAGCTTCTAGCTTATTTTTATTACGTTCTTCAGCAGTAACAAGCTTTTCTGTTCTGTCGCTCCCACCACCGACGTTCCCCTCTAGCTCCACCCACTTCCGTTACATCACTTGACACACAAGAAGCTACATCCCCCGCTTTTTTATTTCCAATATTTTTATTGCATTTTTTCCAGATATTATACAAACTTGCAAATGTATATGAAAAATAGAAGTCCTATCAGCAAAGAGATGACATGAAATACATAGCAATAAAAACAAGAAATCTGTAGAACTCTTTAAACAACCTTACATTTTTCTACCCCCTTCTATGCACCATCCCTCCCATCTCCCACCCCTCCCTATTTTCTGAGGCCTTCAATAAGTATGTAACGGTGAATCAAGACACTGATAAATAAATAATAAACATATAAACAAATAAATAATAACATTAGAAAAAAAATTATAAATAAAATAAATAACAATAAATATATGGGTAAATACAGAGGATGAAAATGTAAAATAGAAACTAGAAGTCTCTCTTTCTCCCTTTCGAAATTCTAGTCAGCAGTTCCTGAAATGTTAAGGTTCTCAATGACTGACAGCATGGGACTCCATGTTTTGTTAAAGGAGTTCAGTGATCCTTTAAAACAATGTCTCAGTTTCTCAAGATAGATGCCATTAAAAATCTCTTTAATCCAGTTTTCTGATGAGGGAGGGGACACATGTTTCCATTTGAGGAAAATTGCGCGCCTGGCGAGCAAGGTGGTAAAGGCAATGACGCAGCGTGATGTTTGTGTAGTTGGGGATGGAAGATAACCAAAAAGGGCAGTCAGAGGGTCAGGAGTGATGATTATATTAAGAGCTTGAGAAAGAATTGTAAAAATATTAGACCAAAAGGTTGTTAATTTTGAACATGACCAAAACATGTGAAGGTAATCGGCAGGTGACTGCTTACATCTGTTACAGGCATCACTTCTGCCTGGAAATAATCTAAAAAGTTTATCCCCCGCTTTTTTAGCAGGTGACAAGGCAACAGAAAGTAAAAAAAAATAAAATCAGGTAAATGTATATACAGATCTGGCATGAACTAACACGCGCATGAAACAAAGTGATCTCGCATGGCCACGACATATGGCGCGTTAGCACGGAAAGATGGTCTAGCAAATAAAGACATGAACAGTAGGGGGCAGTCGTGTACTGTAACGCACTGTATTGAAGCCGGAGCATTCTTTACGCATCGTTATAACCTAGAACACTACTTCATACAGGTGCGTAGATGTAGGGTGGACGGTGGTGATGCTTAATATTAATAGTTAAGTTTTCTAATTCACCACTGAACAACAGCTGATTAAACATCTGTGTCCTTTGAAGAAAAGCAAGATGGAGCAAATTAAAAAATAAAAACACAAAAAAAAAATGCATTTAGAAACAGCTGAGAGATCTCTCTTCCCTTCCTCACAATGGTTTGGTCCACTGCCCGCGTCCCAGCTCACGCAAAGACTATAGAATATCTTAAAGGGACTTTGATCTCACCTACTCTATGCACACGGGTCAAGTGTGCGGCTGCCTAGTTAACCTCGAAAGCGATTCTCTTGGTTCTCAACGAGGGGTGCGGAGAGATAGGAATGGGGCACACATTGTATTAAGAGCCCTTTTTTCCTTCTGGAGAGAAATTGCCCTTTTTTCTGTTAATTTTTAAAATAATAATATAAGCCTATGCATATGTGAGTGTGTGTTCGATATGAGGGCAGCTTTCCCTGTATATATTAGTGCTGACTATCGATTAAAAAAAATTAACTAATTAATCGCACCTTTTTAAAAAAATTTATAGCGATTAATCACATTTAAAATACTGAAACTTGTAATTTTGCCTGTTTAAATGTAAAATTAATGTAAACGCAAGACAAAAAATTATTTAAATTCAAAATATAATTGTTTAATAGAATTTTTGTTTAACTTGTAACACAGATTTCTTCATGCAAACAACATACCCACAATAAACCATTAAGATCCTGGCTTGACAGCCATATTTATTACAGAAATTAAAACACAGGCATGTTAATGACATTTACATTTCAAAACAATCAATGCCAATAAAGAAAACATTGATTTCCATGTTGGATTCTAAGTGGACTGCAAAAAAATGCCAAAATACAGGAATTGCAGATATGGAAAATGAAAAATTATAATAATAAACTATAGAATACAAACTGTTGCACTCATTGTAAAGTTTTATTGCTGTGAGTTGAGAACATTAATTATAGAGTAGAAACAATTTTGCTTAATCCTCCTTTACATTCATCCAGTTGCTAAGACTAGGAGTATCCCGCAAGTGCACAGAGACTCCCAAATGCCCGCAAATGAATGATAATTTCTTGCAAACCAGTCGTTAAATACATCGCACACACCTCTCGCCCCTACTCAGATCTGCGCTCACTCCACCCCTGACACCCCTCAACGGGCCTGACCAGGCACGTGCACACATAGGGCTCAACCTGTGCAGTGCACATGCCCTTTTTAGTCTTGGATAGAAAGTGCCCTCCAAAATGATCAAAAGTGCCCCCGCCCTTCAGTAGGCACGCGATAACATCGCTCTTGAGTACGCGTGCGACAACACAGCTGATCAGTACGCACGCGACAACACAGCTGATCAGTACACGCGCATCCACTCTGCAGATCTGCGCCCCCCCCCCAAAAAGAAATATACAATGATAAAGAGGGAAAATGGCTTGCTATTAGAATGAGAGAAAATAATACAACATTATGTAACATTCATGCTCCAGTAGCAGAAAAAGAAAAGAAGGACTTTTTTAACAGAATAAATGATCTAATGATTTTATGGGGAGAAACTATTTTAATTGGAGATTTTAACACAGTTTTTAATAGAATTGATTTAGCGGATGGCATGGTTTTAAGGAAGGACACTGGGAGAAAAGAGTTGCAGAAACTAATGGCAGAGCACACAAAAGTGGACATATGGAGAGTAAGGAATGAAGGAAAAAGAATATTCAAGAAGACAGTTAGTAGCTGGTAACTTAAAGCAAAGTAGGATTGATTTTATTTTATGCAAGGAAAAACTGGGTGATTTTATAGAGTGTTTATTTTAAAGAAACAGCGCTAAGCGACCACAAGTTTTTATTAATGAAGATTGATTTTAATGAAAACGAAAGAGGAAAAGGGATATGGATTTTAAATACAGAAATTTTAAAAGGAGAACCTTATAGAAAGCCAATAGTGGACTTGATAAATACTGAAATACAAAATGAGATGTATCATGAAGATAAAAGAATATGGTGGGATAACACAAAATATGAAATTAAAAAGTATACGATTAAAATGAGTAAATCAATACAAAAAGCAAACGCACATAAAGAAGTAGAGGTTAGAAAGGAATTAAAGGACAGTTTAAATCAAGAAAAAGTAAATATAGAGTGAATACTGCACTGTAAAAAATTGCTGTTAAAAAACGGTCAGATTCTACGGTAAAATAATGTTTTTTCACTAAAACAGTAATATTCTGTTAAAAACAGTGCTTTCTGGGTAACATTTTTGTTTTCGAGAAAGTAACCAACTGCAGAAAACTGTGAGCTAACAGAGTTCAGATTCGATGTTTTGAAGTCTGTGTTTGAAATCACGCTTTGTGTCCTTGTTCACTATTTCATACACTAGTTAACTAATATAGTTCACCTGACAGTTTTAATGAACACTAATGAGTGAATTCAGACACTGATGAACACCTGCTGTTAATAATTACAATTACTGAAGAAAATAAACAAGAAATACAAACAGTGACTTGAGTTACAGCATTAAATAAAATAAAACAGCTTCAGTCTCAGCAGAGGATCATTAAACAACTCCACAAACAACAGCAGACACACTTATTACTGACTGATTTGACTTCCATACTATTCTCATTGAGATCCAACAGAAATTAAGGTGTTTTTTGTGTCACCGTAATGGAGTGAGGGGCTGATTTAGTTAATCTCTTCACCCTTGAACTTATTTAAGAAGACTTTCCATCTGCTTGAATATAGAGTTTACAAAATGTTTGTACTATAGCAATAAAGTTGGGAAGTCAATAAATAGAGAAATCTATTTGTCTGAAATTAGTTCTGATAAATGTTTTGGTATAAATCTGGAAGAAGGGCCACATTCAATAGATTTTATGCTTAGTTGCAGGTATTAATTTAATTAATGAGAAGTGGAAACAGAAAAGATACCTCCGTAATTACTTAACAGTTAAGAAATAACATACAAAAACAGTTCAGTTATGACAAATACACACTCAGACCTCATGAATCTGACCTTGTATCTCAACAATGTTAACATCTCAAATGTTTCATGCTGCAATGCATGCTGGGAGTGGCACTGTACAAATATCCCAGCATGCATTGCGGTATAAATAAATGTTGTATAATGGTCTAACAGTTTTCTTTATTTGTGTTTTATTCTGCTGTTGTTTATGTTTAGACTTTCAGTTGCCTGTTTGTGAGTTAAACTGTTAATTTTGTTAAATTTTGTTAAATTTGTTTTCACCATTATTGAGGTTCATATGCTGATTATTGATGTCTCTTTGAGTGCGATTTACACCATAGAGCAGTGTTATTGTCCAAGATATTCTTAAAAACTTCCAGAAATCATTACCATATATAGACATATAATGTAAAACAATAGATTAAACATTGAATAGGAGCAGTAAATTTTATTTTACGAAATGAGAACAGACTCTGCCATTTAACAGCAACATGAACATCACCAGATCTTATTTAGGTTTTTGGCTGGCTTGCCACAACAAATGAGCTTTTTAAACAAAGTTCTTAACAATTGCAGCAGCCAAGATATATAAATGTTAAATATGACAGGGCTAAGAGCCCAACTAAAGCAAACTCTGTTCTCCATGATGGTGACATAAAACTTTAACTTTTTCTCAAGAAGAACTTTAGTAGATGTTATACAAAAATACATGTATTAAGTAATAAGTGTAGCTGGTGATGATGTTTGTAGAGTTGTTTAATCATCCGCTGATCATTTAAATGATTTAATCATTTGTTGTTCTTCAGGTTATTTCATTATAAAGCTGTGACTAAAGTTTTGTATGTTCTGTTCTTGTTTTTTCCCTTCAGTATTTCTTCATTTATTCATTGTTAATCTTCCATTATCATTTAATTAGTCAGTTAATTAATGAATTTACTTCAGCTTTGCTACATGTTTCTTGAACACTCAGTAGTGTGGACACTTCAATTAAAACTGAAGTATATGCTCTGGGGTTTAAAGGGTTAAAGGTGTGAGAGGTAAAAACACAGTGTAAAATGTATTTTAACAGTAATATACTGTTAATTTAAACTACGGAAATAGACTGTAAAAAAACAGTAGATTGCTGGCAACCACAGCTGCCAGTAGATTACTGTTAAATCAAGGAAAAAACAGTATTTTACTGTAAGACCTGAAGCTAATTTCTTCTCTCTGTCACCGTTGTGGAGGAGAGTAGAGCCAGTGTATGAGTTAAAGATGAACAATGAACTGCTGATGTTATTCTGCATGTTTCTCTATTTAAAGATAGCGGCCGTTTAGTTGCTGATGCAGTCAGAATCTCTCTGGTGATTCCAGGTTTACATGTATGTGTGCTGATGTGAAAAATAAGACATTACCGTTAAACCAAACTTTTCTAATTAACTAAAATAAGTTATCATTATAAGTATGCTTCTAAGCATATATAGCACATTACCTCATAAACTCATTCAGCAGTTGACCAAGTTGAGGCAGTTGCTTTCAGTGAGCAAAATGAGTTCACTTGAGTATTGTGTAAATCAATGTAGTCCATGTATTTTTACAGCAACATACTGTAAAATAACAGTACATTGCTGGCAACTGCAGCTGGCAGTATTTTACTGTTTTTTAACGGGACAATTTTTAACATTGTAGTATTCAACGTTACTGTAATGGTTATTCATTTAAACCAACTTGTTATAAAAATACTTAGTTTGCAATTGTTGTCCGAATTAATCTGCAACGAA
This sequence comes from Danio rerio, assembly GCF_052040795.2. NCBI lineage: Eukaryota > Metazoa > Chordata > Actinopteri > Cypriniformes > Danionidae > Danio > Danio rerio. The sequence goes on along the minus strand of NC_141024.2, from coordinate 49,979,797 downwards.
ATCTGTTATTACAGTACAAATCTTGAATGGTATAAGGGCTCTGATTGGCCATAGCGTTCATTGTAACTCGGAACATGATTGGCTGCCGTAACAAAGAATAGGGTGAATCCTAGGTTGGTTCCAGCTCGGGACGTGATTGGCCAGCATGACCAAGAATTTAAAAAAATCTTGGTTCCAACTCAGAACGTGATTGGCCGGTGTAACCAAGAATAACCACAACTTACAGGTGACAGTATGCGCCACTGGCCCAGTCTGCACTGTGTGGCATATTTGCCGACATATAACAGAGACTGAAACATTGCTCACACTTGTCTGAGGTGGTCATTTTGACTGCAATCTTGTTTTAGGTTGGCACTTTGTTTTTGAATATTGTATGCTTTTCGAATGCGTATCTGTGCTGCAGTAGAACGCCTTAGCCTCACAGCAAACATTTTGGTCTACAAGCTGTCACTGCCGTCTTCCCAGGAGAGTGGCTGTACTGGTTTCTTCTGGAAGTCCTGAGGGATGTACGGGACCAAGACATTAGAGCAGTTGGGGCAGCCTTTGAACCCAGGAGAGCACCCCACAGGGTCTGTGCTGGCGGCCCCAGAAACTCGATTCACTCCAGAGTAGAACCGAACAACTCAGGCAGGGGCAAATCGCGACCGCACTGCACTGAGAGCAACGCAAAAAAATCCTGGATGGGCCAGCCAGGAGTCGAACCTAGAATCTTCTGATCCGTAGTCAGACGCGTTATCCATTGCGCCCCTGGCCCAGTCCGCGTCAGCTGTGCTCATTAGCATGCTGCTTGGAAAGAGGACATGGCTCGGTGAACATGGAGTTCCTAAAACGCATGCTGTGCTTTGTTGTCATGGCAAGTTGTGGTGTCGATAGGATGCTCTAACACCGAGCATGTGACAGTCCCTCCCAAGAAGAACTGTGATCCAGGCTCTGAGACTTTCTCTTCTCCAGGAGGAGGTTGCAAACGTTAGTTATTTTTGTCAGAGCAGCTGCAGCACACCTGGGTGGAGGCCCACAGCTAGACTTGAGGCCAACCTTTACGCAGACCTTCCCTGGTGGTCTAGTGGTTAGGATTCGGCGCTCTCACCGCCGCGGCCCGGGTTCGATTCCCGGTCAGGGAACTTCCTTTTCACCTCCATGCTGAACTTTGAGGAGTGGTTAACTCACTTGGCGAAGGCAAGAAAGCGGCTCTGAGCGCAAAAGATGTCCTTCGAGCCGGAGTCGAACCAGCGACCTAAGGATTGCCATCATCCCACCTACAGTCCTCCGCTCTACCAACTGAGCTATCGAAGGCTTACAGGGCAGTTTCACAACCACATCCTATAAGGTAGCTGCAGTCCGACCGCTGGCCAGAAAGGACAGAAGCAAAAGCACTCAAGCCTTCCCATACCGGGAGTCGAACCCGGGCCGCCTGGGTGAAAACCAGGAATCCTAACCGCTAGACCATATGGGAACTGCCACTCTCGAAAGCCAGTCTTGGCACAAACTCCAGTTCATTCTGATCGCTGGCACGTCCCTGCTCCGCTTGCACAAGTGCCACTCATACACTTACGCACTCTCTCATACACAGTTTCTTGGTTTCCGTAACCGAGAATCTTCTGATCCGTAGTCATAACCTTTGTGCCACCGTCACTCTGTTCAGCACCTTGTTAGCACTTTGCTTGAAGCAAGGACAAGGCTCTTGTCAACCCGGAGTTCCTTCACCACACATTCTGCTTTGTTTTTATGGCAAGAGGTTGTGTGGATGGGATGCTCTTACAGGATTCCTGACAGTCCCGCTATAGAAGACCTGAGATCCAGGGTCGGAGACTCCTCTCCAAGAGTAGGTTAAAAGCAATGGTTTCTTTTGTGTCTGTGTGTCAGAGCCCTTAGGTGTTGCTGCAGCTCAGAGACCTACAAGTGGAGGAGATTACACTGCAAGTCGGCTGGATGACCTCTAAGTGGTAGGCACTTATACCGCACGTAGGCTGGGTTTGCGATTGATGTAGCTGTAGTAGACAGTCATAAAAATAAAAAAAAATATATAAACTGCTTACTCTGAGGTTGTGTTTAGGGTTGGGGTAGGAGTAAAATTGAATAAAACACAGCAGGTTACCGTGTGGTTGGGCCTAGGGCTGGGGTAGGTGTGATTTTAATAAACTGCGATAGGTTGTATTCTGTGCCATGTACGAGACATTGAATCAATGAAACCCACATGGAGGTTTGTTACTGTGAGGTTGGGTTAAGAGTTGGGGTAGGTTGGGAGGTTGATAAAACACAGCAGGAAACTGTGAGGTTGGTTTAAGGATTGGGGTAGGTTTGACATTCAAACATAACTGGTTGGACGCAGTGTCTTGTACCAGACATTAAATGAATGAAAACTCCAGGAGGTTTTTACAGCCCACTTGGGGCTGACCAGGTCGTTTGGAGCAGGCTCCGATTTCTATTTATACCTTTCTCAGTCAGGTAACTTCCTTTTCTGTAGTATGAGCGTCTGCACTGTGTGGCATATTTGCCGACGTATAACAGAGACTGAAACATTGCTCACACTTGTCTGAGGTGGTCATTTTGACTGCAATCTTGTTTTAGGTTGGCACTTTGTTTTTGAATATTGTATGCTTTTCGAATGCGTATCTGTGCTGCAGTAGAACGCCTTAGCCTCACAGCAAACATTTTGGTTTACAAGCTGTCACTGCCGTCTTCCCAGGAGAGTGGCTGTACTGGTTTCTTCTGGAAGTCCTGAGGGATGTACGGGATCAAGACATGAGAGCGGTTGGGGCAGCCTTTGAACCCAGGAGAGCACCCCACAGGCTCTGTGCTGGCGGCCCCAGAAACTCGATTCACTCCAGAGTAGAACCGAACAACTCCGGCAGGGGCAAACCGCGACCGCACTGCACTGAGAGCAACGCAAAAAAATCCTGAATGAGCCAGCCAGGAGTCGAACCTAAAATCTTCTGATCCGTAGTCAGACGCGTTATCCATTGCGCCACTGGCCCAGTCCGCATCAGCAGTGCTCATTAGCATGGTCCTTGGAAAGAGGACACGGCTCGGTGAACATGGAGTTCCTAAAACGCATGCTGTGCTTTGTTGTCATGGCAAGTTGTGGTGTCGAAAGGATGCTCTAACACCGAGCATGTGACAGTCCCTCCCAAGAAGAACTGTGATCCAGGCTCTGAGACTTTCTCTTCTCCAGGAGGAGGTTGCAAACGTTAGTTATTTTTGTCAGAGCAGCTGCAGCACACCTGGGTGGAGGCCCACAGCTAGACTTGAGGCCAACCTTTACGCAGACCTTCCCTGGTGGTCTAGTGGTTAGGATTCGGCGCTCTCACCGCCGCGGCCCGGGTTCGATTCCCGGTCAGGGAACTTCCTTTTCACCTCCATGCTGAACTTTGAGGAGTGGTTAACTCACTTGGCGAAGGCAAGAAAGCGGCTCTGAGCGCAAAAGATGTCCTTCGAGCCGGAGTCGAACCAGCGACCTAAGGATTGCCATCATCCCACCTACAGTCCTCCGCTCTACCAACTGAGCTATCGAAGGCTTACAGGGCAGTTTCACAACCACATCCTATAAGGTAGCTGCAGTCCGACCGCTGGCCAGAAAGGACAGAAGCAAAAGCACTCAAGCCTTCCCATACCGGGAGTCGAACCCGGGCCGCCTGGGTGAAAACCAGGAATCCTAACCGCTAGACCATATGGGAACTGCCACTCTCGAAAGCCAGTCTTGGCACAAACTCCAGTTCATTCTGATCGCTGGCACGTCCCTGCTCCGCTTGCACAAGTGCCACTCATACACTTACGCACTCTCTCATACACAGTTTCTTGGTTTCCGTAACCGAGAATCTTCTGATCCGTAGTCATAACCTTTGTGCCACCGTCACTCTGTTCAGCACCTTGTTAGCACTTTGCTTGAAGCAAGGACAAGGCTCTTGTCAACCCGGAGTTCCTTCACCACACATTCTGCTTTGTTTTTATGGCAAGAGGTTGTGTGGATGGGATGCTCTTACAGGATTCCTGACAGTCCCGCCATAGAAGACCTGAGATCCAGGGTCGGAGACTCTCTCCTCTCCAAGAGTAGGTCAAAAGCAATGGTTTCTTTTGTGTCTGTGTGTCAGAGCCCTTAGGTGTTGCTGCAGCTCAGAGACCTACAAGTGGAGGAGATTACACTGCAAGTCGGCTGGATGACCTCTAAGTGGTAGGCACTTATACCGCACGTAGGCTGGGTTTGCGATTGATGTAGCTGTAGTAGACATTCATAAAAATAAAAATATATATAAACTGCTTACTCTGAGGTTGTGTTTAGGGTTGGGGTAGGAGTAAAATTGAATAAAACACAGCAGGTTACCGTGTGGTTGGGCCTAGGGCTGGGGTAGGTGTGATTTTAATAAACTGCGATAGGTTGTATTCTGTGCCATGTACGAGACATTGAATCAATGAAACCCACATGGAGGTTTGTTACTGTGAGGTTGGGTTAAGAGTTGGGGTAGGTTGGGAGGTTGATAAAACACAGCAGGAAACTGTGAGGTTGGTTTAAGGATTGGGGTAGGTTTGACATTCAAACATAACTGGTTGGACGCAGTGTCTTGTACCAGACATTAAATGAATGAAAACTCCAGGAGGTTTTTACAGCCCACTTGGGGCTGACCAGGTCGTTTGGAGCAGGCTCCGATTTCTATTTATACCTTTCTCAGTCAGGTAACTTCCTTTTCAGTAGTATGAGCGTCTGCACTGTGTGGCATATTTGCCGACGTATAGCAGAGACTGAAACATTGCTCACACTTGTCTGAGGTGGTCATTTTGACTGCAATCTTGTTTTAGGTTGGCACTTTGTTTTTGAATATTGTATGCTTTTCGAATGCGTATCTGTGCTGCAGTAGAACGCCTTAGCCTCACAGCAAACATTTTGGTTTACAAGCTGTCACTGCCGTCTTCCCAGGAGAGTGGCTGTACTGGTTTCTTCTGGAAGTCCTGAGGGATGTACGGGATCAAGACATGAGAGCGGTTGGGGCAGCCTTTGAACCCAGGAGAGCACCCCACAGGCTCTGTGCTGGCGGCCCCAGAAACTCGATTCACTCCAGAGTAGAACCGAACAACTCCGGCAGGGGCAAACCGCGACCGCACTGCACTGAGAGCAACGCAAAAAAATCCTGAACGAGCCAGCCAGGAGTCGAACCTAGAATCTTCTGATCCGTAGTCAGACGCGTTATCCATTGCGCCACTGGCCCAGTCCGCATCAGCAGTGCTCATTAGCATGGTCCTTGGAAAGAGGACACGGCTCGGTGAACATGGAGTTCCTAAAACGCATGCTGTGCTTTGTTGTCATGGCAAGTTGTGGTGTCGATAGGATGCTCTAACACCGAGCATGTGACAGTCCCTCCCAAGAAGAACTGTGATCCAGGCTCTGAGACTTTCTCTTCTCCAGGAGGAGGTTGCAAACGTTAGTTATTTTTGTCAGAGCAGCTGCAGCACACCTGGGTGGAGGCCCAAAGCTAGACTCGAGGCCAACCTTTACGCAGACCTTCCCTGGTGGTCTAGTGGTTAGGATTCGGCGCTCTCACCGCCGCGGCCCGGGTTCGATTCCCGGTCAGGGAACTTCCTTTTCACCTCCATGCTGAACTTTGAGGAGTGGTTAACTCACTTGGCGAAGGCAAGAAAGCGGCTCTGAGCGCAAAAGATGTCCTTCGAGCCGGAGTCGAACCAGCGACCTAAGGATTGCCATCATCCCACCTACAGTCCTCCGCTCTACCAACTGAGCTATCGAAGGCTTACGGGGCAGTTCCACAACCACATCCTATAAGGTAGCTGCAGTCCAACCGCTGGCCAGAAAGGACAGAAGCAAAAGCACTCAAGCCTTCCCATACCGGGAGTCGAACCCGGGCAGCCTGGGTGAAAACCAGGAATCCTAACCGCTAGACCATATGGGAACTGCCACTCTCGAAAGCCAGTCTTGGCACAAACTCCAGTTCATTCTGATCGCTGGCACGTCCCTGCTCCGCTTGCACAAGTGCCACTCATACACTTACGCACTCTCTCATACACAGTTTCTTGGTTTCCGTAACCGAGAATCTTCTGATCCGTAGTCATAAGCGCTAACCTTTGTGCCACCGTCACTCTGTTCAGCACCTTGTTAGCACTTTGCTTGAAGCAAGGATAAGGCTCTGTCAACCCGGAGTTCCTTCACCACACATTCTGCTTTGTTTTTATGGCAAGAGGTTGTGTGGATGGGATGCTCTTACAGGATTCCTGACAGTCCCGCCATAGAAGACCTGAGATCCAGGGTCGGAGACTCTCTCCTCTCCAAGAGTAGGTCAAAAGCAATGGTTTCTTTTGTGTCTATGTGTCAGAGCCCTTAGGTGTTGCTGCAGCTCAGAGACCTACAAGTGGAGGAGATTACACTGCAAGTCGGCTGGATGACCTCTAAGTGGTAGGCACTTATACCGCACGTAGGCTGGGTTTGCGATTGATGTAGCTGTAGTAGACATTCATAAAAATAAAAAAATATATAAACTGCTTACTCTGAGGTTGTGTTTAGGGTTGGGGTAGGAGTAAAATTGAATAAAACACAGCAGGTTACCGTGTGGTTGGGCCTAGGGCTGGGGTAGGTGTGATTTTAATAAACTGCGATAGGTTGTATTCTGTGCCATGTACGAGACATTGAATCAATGAAACCCACATGGAGGTTTGTTACTGTGAGGTTGGGTTAAGAGTTGGGGTAGGTTGGGAGGTTGATAAAACACAGCAGGAAACTGTGAGGTTGGTTTAAGGATTGGGGTTGGTTTGACATTCAAACATAACTAGTTGGACGCAGTGTCTTGTACCAGACATTAAATGAATGAAAACTCCAGGAGGTTTTTACAGCCCACTTGGGGCTGACCAGGTCGTTTGGAGCAGGCTCCGATTTCTATTTATACCTTTCTCAGTCAGGTAACTTCCTTTTCAGTAGTATGAGCGTCTGCACTGTGTGGCATATTTGCCGACGTATAACAGAGACTGAAACATTGCTCACACTTGTCTGAGGTGGTCATTTTGACTGCAATCTTGTTTTAGGTTGGCACTTTGTTTTTGAATATTGTATGCTTTTCGAATGCGTATCTGTGCTGCAGTAGAACGCCTTAGCCTCACAGCAAACATTTTGGTTTACAAGCTGTCACTGCCGTCTTCCCAGGAGAGTGGCTGTACTGGTTTCTTCTGGAAGTCCTGAGGGATGTACGGGATCAAGACATGAGAGCGGTTGGGGCAGCCTTTGAACCCAGGAGAGCACCCCACAGGCTCTGAGCTGGCGGCCCCAGAAACTCGATTCACTCCAGAGTAGAACCGAACAACTCCGGCAGGGGCAAACCGCGACCGCACTGCACTGAGAGCAACGCAAAAAAATCCTGAACGAGCCAGCCAGGAGTCGAACCTAGAATCTTCTGATCCGTAGTCAGACGCGTTATCCATTGCGCCACTGGCCCAGTCCGCATCAGCAGTGCTCATTAGCATGGTCCTTGGAAAGAGGACACGGCTCGGTGAACATGGAGTTCCTAAAACGCATGCTGTGCTTTGTTGTCATGGCAAGTTGTGGTGTCGATAGGATGCTCTTACACCGAGCATGTGACAGTCCCTCCCAAGAAGAACTGTGATCCAGGCTCTGAGACTTTCTCTTCTCCAGGAGGAGGTTGCAAACGTTAGTTATTTTTGTCAGAGCAGCTGCAGCACACCTGGGTGGAGGCCCACAGCTAGACTTGAGGCCAACCTTTACGCAGACCTTCCCTGGTGGTCTAGTGGTTAGGACTAGGCGCTCTCACCGCCGCGGCCCGGGTTCGATTCCCGGTCAGGGAACTTCCTTTTCAGCTCCATGCTGAACTTTGAGGAGTGGTTAACTCACTTGGCGAAGGCAAGAAAGCGGCTCTGAGCGCAAAAGATGTCCTTCGAGCCGGAGTCTAACCAGCGACCTAAGGATTGCCATCATCCCACCTACAGTCCTCCGCTCTACCAACTGAGCTATCGAAGGCTTACAGGGCAGTTCCACAACCACATGCTATAACGTAGCTGCAGTCCGACCGCTGGCCAGAAAGGACAGAAGCAAAAGCACTCAAGCCTTCCCATACCGGGAGTCGAACCCGGGCCGCCTGGGTGAGAACCAGGAATCCTAACCGCTAGACCATATGGGAACTGCCACTCTCGAAAGCCAGTCTTGGCACAAACTCCAGTTCATTCTGATCGCTGGCACGTCCCTGCTCCGCTTGCACAAGTGCCACTCATACACTTACGCACTCTCTCATACAGTTTCTTGGTTTCCGTAACCGAGAATCTTCTGATCCGTAGTCATAAGCGCTAACCTTTGTGCCACCGTCACTCTGTTCAGCATCTTGTTAGCACTTTGCTTGAAGCAAGGATAAGGCTCTGTCAACCCGGAGTTCCTTCACCACACATTCTGCTTTGTTTTTATGGCAAGAGGTTGTGTGGATGGGATGCTCTTACAGGATTCCTGACAGTCCCGCCATAGAAGACCTGAGATCCAGGGTCTGAGACTCTCTCCTCTCCAAGAGTAGGTCAAAAGCAATGGTTTCTTTTGTGTCTGTGTGACAGAGCCCTTAGGTGTTGCTGCAGCTCAGAGACCTACAAGTGGAGGAGATTACACTGCAAGTCGGCTGGATGACCTCTAAGTGGTAGGCACTTATACCGCACGTAGGCTGGGTTTGCGATTGATGTAGCTGTAGTAGACATTCATAAAAATAAAAAAATATATAAACTGCTTACTCTGAGGTTGTGTTTAGGGTTGGGGTAGGAGTAAAATTGAATAAAACACAGCAGGTTACCGTGTGGTTGGGCCTAGGGCTGGGGTAGGTGTGATTTTAATAAACTGCGATAGGTTGTATTCTGTGCCATGTACGAGACATTGAATCAATGAAACCCACATGGAGGTTTGTTACTGTGAGGTTGGGTTAAGAGTTGGGGTAGGTTGGGAGGTTGATAAAACACAGCAGGAAACTGTGAGGTTGGTTTAAGGATTGGGGTAGGTTTGACATTCAAACATAACTGGTTGGACGCAGTGTCTTGTACCAGACATTAAATGAATGAAAACTCCAGGAGGTTTTTACAGCCCACTTGGGGCTGACCAGGTCGTTTGGAGCAGGCTCCGATTTCTATTTATACCTTTCTCAGTCAGGTAACTTCCTTTTCAGTAGTATGAGCGTCTGCACTGTGTGGCATATTTGCCGACGTATAACAGAGACTGAAACATTGCTCACACTTGTCTGAGGTGGTCATTTTGACTGCAATCTTGTTTTAGGTTGGCACTTTGTTTTTGAATATTGTATGCTTTTCGAATGCGTATCTGTGCTGCAGTAGAACGCCTTAGCCTCACAGCAAACATTTTGGTTTACAAGCTGTCACTGCCGTCTTCCCAGGAGAGTGGCTGTACTGGTTTCTTCTGGAAGTCCTGAGGGATGTACGGGACCAAGATATGAGAGCGGTTGGGGCAGACTTTGAACCCAGGGGAGCACCCCACAGGCTCTGTGCTGGCAGCCCCAGAAACTTGATCCACTCCAAAGTAGAACCAAACAACTCTGGCAGGGGCAAACTGCAACTGCAGTGCACTGACTGAGAGCAATGCAATAAATCCTGATCGAGCCAGCCAAAAGTCGAATCTAGAATCTTCTGATCAGTCAGACACGTTATCCATTGCGCCACTGGCACACACTGTTCAAGGAGTGCTCATTAGCATGCTGTTTGGAAAGAGGACATGGACCGGTAAACATGGAGTTCCTTCAACGCATGCTGTGCTTTGTTGTCATGGCAAGTTGTGGTGTCGATAGGATGCTTTTACACAGAGTCCCTCCATAGAAGAACTGTGAACCAGGCTCTGAGACTTTCTCTTCTCCAGGAGGAGGTTGCAAACGTTAGAGTTATTTTTGTCAGAGCAGCTGCAGCACACCTGGGTGGAGGCCCACAGCTAGGCTAGAGGGCAACCTTTAGCCAGGCCTTCCCTGGTGGTCTTGTGGTTACGACTTAGTGCTCTTACCGCTGTGGCCTGGGTTCAATTCCTTGTCAGGGAGCTTCCTTTTCACCTCCATGGTAAACTTCGAGCAGTGTTGCCGATGATCTCTTCACGAAAGCAGCTCTGAATGCAAAAGATGTCCTTCGAGCCACACTGTAAGATGTAATAAGACACACTCTGGCACAGACATCCAGTCTGCACACTGGAATACACGCTATTATCTCATGGTTGAGACGCAGCTTCAAAAATTTGTTTCAAACCGGAAGTACAAATTTGCTTGAAATAACGCAAAAACAATCAATTTACACTTTTTAGTGAAATATTTGTGTCCTAATAGTGTTTTTAGAAGTGTGGGACACATATATGACTGTCAACAGCTCAAAAAATATGTTTTGGAGTTTCGTGACCCTTTAAGGTACAAATGGTAGAGAAAATACACACATGAAAATCTTACTTTGTTTTTCTTCTAACTAAGTATATTTTTATATGTTTTGTTGTTTTGTCTCAAATTATTTTATTTAGGACACAAATGCCTCAAATGCAGCTTTAACATCATTGGAATAAATTATATTTTAACATATTCAAATGGAAAAGCTAACATATTAAAAAGGAATAATTATTTACAAGGTTACTTTTATATCTGCGTTTTTATAAACTAAAGCAGTTTTGTCCCAAACCTTTGAAAAATAGTCCATGTTGTCTTTATATTTTTAGATGCTTCATTTATTACTGATTTTACTTTATGCTTTCAAAATATGTAACTATGCATTTGAAGTGATATTGTGCTATTTTGCTACATAGTAGAAGTGAACTAGTTTTGTTTTGTGTTAAAGCCACAATGGCCCTGCATAAAAGGGCTTTACTGGGACCTTATAGGCACATTTTGTGCCTGGACTCAACTTAGTATTAGTGGGACCTAACTTGTTAATTACTAAATGCCCACAGAGCATGCTCATAGGACATACTTCTGACCCAGATAGTATACCTATACTTGCCCATTGTGGCTATATACACTACACTTTGTGTGGACTTGCTATGGGCCCTCAGTGAACTTCTGTTTCGAGTGGGCCAGCCCACAGTTTGGTCTAGCGACATTGTATATGTTTTTGGTATAGACATGTTAGTTTTGGAATTTGTGCACTAAAACTGTACACTCAAGTACATGAAGGTGAGCTTAAGCAAACTGCATTAAACATTCAAAACTATTGTATAATAGGCTGAGAGAGACATTAGAAAAGCATATCTTAATTAAGATATAAATTGGATCCAATTAAAATATTGTAGAAATTATCCTAAAGGATTTTCCTGTATTGTACTATAAAATAATCCTATAGGAATGGTTGCAAAATATGATGAAAATTCTAAAATAACTCCTTCAAAGAAATCTGATAGGATGCTTCTTTTGTGCCTGTATAATTGTAAAAGTTAGACTGATTTAGATCAGAAATCCACTACATGTTCATTAACTGAAAACACAGCTGAAGGTGCTACAATTAACACATAAACACCCTAGACAGCACAGCACAGCACAGCACCACTGCTTTTTTCTGTGACAGACATAGATCTCGTCTAGGATTTAAACCCAGGACCTCTTGCACCCTAAGTGAGAATCATACCCCAAGACCAATAAGCCATGTAGAAGTGCTTGGCAGTGCCAGAAAAAAAATTCTGTGAAACCGGTCCAATCTACTTTTTGTTCATGTTGTTTTTGTTACGCAACTCCCTGGATGCATATTACAGTTCACAGGCAGTAAAAAACGGCCCAGTGGCCTAATGTTTAAGGCACCAGCCTTCGAAGCTGGGGATTGTGGGTTCAAGTCCCACCTGGGTTGTCTTTGATGCAGTTTTTTGAAGTTGGCTGTGCAGCACAATCCAGTGTGACCTTCAAAAAGCTAGGTTCATACTCTTAGGTCAAAAAGACATTATAATGGAAAACTCTTCAGAGAAGCTGATTTGTCATTAGTTGCACACACCAGATCGTCTGAATGCAATAGGGATCCTAAAGTGCTGTTCTCTGAGTTACTACAGTCAAAGCTGGGGAATGTGGGTTCAAGTTGTGTTTGTTGGGTTACTTTTAAGTTGTGTGAAAAAATCCTGACTTGTCTACTCAAAGCTTAGGTGTGATGATCTGAGGACAATAGTTAGCTTCAAATTCTCAGACTTGCTGCACACTTCAATTAAGATTCATCCAATCTTGCTTGAATTATCCAATTACGTTACAAACATAAAAGGTTTAGCTAAGCTCTGGTTATGGAGATCTTGACTTCAAGTACCCGGTGGCTTTCAACTAATAGTCTCATGTTAGGTGGATGATGATGAAATGCAAACTAGAAAATAGCTGCAGAAAGGTTGTGATTTCATGTTAATGAGAGTGGCCTTGACTGGAATTTGAAACTCAAGACCAGTCACACCATACGCAAGAACCATACCCCAGGACCAATTAAACACAAATATGGATGATTGCACAAAGAAAATTTTTGTCCATTAGTTGCACATACCTTATTTGACGGAATGCAAACTGGCATCGAGATCCTAAAGTGCAGTTTTCCATGCATTGGCATCTTGTTGAAAGCTCCTTTGCTCTCTCTGCTGGTGTGCTGGCCTTCATGCACAGCCTGGTCAGGTGTACAGAGAGTGGTCTGTGGCTTCTGGCACTCCAGGCACTAGACAAAGTTGCTATCAACTGACCTGTAAAAACACACATTCACCATTCATGATGTCATGAACAAGAACATTTTTAAACCAGGCACACAATTTTCTACATGAATTCAATAACCAAAAACATGAAGACAAAATAAACTAAATATTGATATATATATATATATATATATATATATATATATATATTTTGGTTCGCACATGTACTTGCTGAATTACCTCAAGGAATAAATTGGAATATTTCAAGATTAATTAATTAAATAAATTAAAAACGCATTATTTCATTTACCAGAAACAAAAATATAATGTTACACTGAATTCATTATTTTTTGTGTTCCACCCAAAGATTCGGTGTGGCTTTTTCTGGCCACCACTAAGAAATTTTTCTTAGGGCACCACTGCTTTTTGGGTTGCTGAATAACACTTATAATATATCCTGAGAGTGTATAGGTTAACTTTAATTAAAAAATTATTCTGGATGAACAAGCTCTGAAAAAAAATCATATTCATTTTTCAAAAAAAGGAAATTTTTTTTATGTCTCTGTCATGATGACTGTACATAATATTTTACTAGTTATTTTGCAAGATTCCAGCATTCAGCTTAAAGTGCAATTTTAAGGATTAAGCAGGTTAACTAGGAAAGTTACTGGATAACTTTGTTTTGTGAACAATAAAATATATTCTTAAGGAGGCTAATATTATTGAACTTAAAATAGTTTAATTGCTTTTATTTAAGCCAAACTAAAATAAAGGAATACTATAAAAACTGACTTTTACAAGAAATATTTTTTTAATTCAATTCAATTCAGCTTTATTTGTATAGCGCTTTTACAATGTAGATTGTGTCAAAGCAGCTTCACATAAATGGTCATAGTAACTGGAACAGTGTGGTTCAGGTTTTAGTGTTTAAGTTCAGTTCAGTTCAGTTTAGCTCAGTTCAGTGTGATTTAATCACTACTGAGAGTTCAAACACTGAAGAGTCAATTCATCGATGCGTAGCTCTACCAATCCTGAACCATGCGAGGCAGTGGCGACAGCGGAGAGGGAAAAAAAACTTCACCTGATGGGAGTGAAGAAAAAAAACCTTGAGAGAACCAGACTCAGTTGGGCACGGCCATTTTAATTTCTCCGCTGGCCAAAAGTCTTGTGCAGAGCTTCATTCGCCGTGGTTTAGGCTGGAAGATGGCCTCAGCGAAGACTCGTCTGTCCCTGGAACGTCGCTGGAATCAGACTCATGTTCTCCACTCCCCACGACCATCAGCGCAGCAGCAGCTCAGGATATGGCCTGGTCCCGGATATGGAATCCGGGAAATTTATAAGAATTACTGTGAAGATTCCTTTGTTCTTTACAGGAGGAATTTTGACTTGACAGCTGTGTATCTGTATAGATAAACACACACACACACTCACACACTATTTCCCTAATTTGCAGAAGATAACAAACACACACTCACACACCTTTTCTCTAATTTGCAGAAGATAACCAGTTGTTTGAACTGATTATGTGATGCTGTGATACTTATGTGGTTATGCGATTCAGATCTTGACCGAGAGGGGGAAATATTTGAATTAAACGTAATGCTTCTTGTCAGCGGTACTTATAACGGAAAAAACGACATTAACGTTTGTTGATTGCAGACAGTGGTGGAAATAGACCTGGTCCTATTGAATTTGCGTTTTTTAGATAAATATAGTGTAGATAAAGTTAGTTATTTCGGTTTTAGGTTAAAGTATACTGTGTAGTATTTATATTGTTCATGTATTGTTAGTATTTGTAGTTTTAGTGTACAGTTTGATGGGTTAAGGTTTGTAGTTTACTTAGTGTAGGTTGCATATATAACGTTAAGATTTTTGCTGATCAAGTGTTTGTCTAATAATCATTAAGTTAACTATTTACTAGTGTTTGAGTAGTTTGCATCGTTGTTTTGTAGTTTAACTAAAGTTTTAGCGTCTACATCGCTGTCTCCGCGACTGGACACTGGTGAGTAAAACTTTAATTGGTTCATAGCCGCTGTGCGTCAAAAAAACATAAAATCTAATTCTAGCTTTTATAGTGAGAACACATAAAGTCCAAAAGTAGACTAGTTATCAAATAGGCAAATTAGACAGACTTCACATAATTAATCAGATAATAATTTAATGTGGCAGCTAAATTAGTCAAAGTCTTTGAACAATTTCTTATCTACACTGTAAAAACATTATTGTTCTTGCTGCTTTTAGTTAAGGCAACATAAAATGTTAAGCTGTACTAGTTGGCAACTTGTATTTTTGAATTGACAAGACATTTAATGCAGACTGAGCAATACATTTATGGAAAGTTTTGACAAAAAAAAAAAAAATATATATATATATATATATATAGTACAAAAAAAGCAAAAAAAAAATTGTATATAATATGTAATTATAGTAAATAAAAATGTCAAATAGAAAAATATGTTATTATATTAATGTTAATGCACTAAATTAATGCAGGCTCGATGAGCATAAGAATCTTCTTTCGAAAATATTATCATGGTAATGTGACCAGACTGGTGCTCTACATTAACATTTATTTAAAATGTTATTTAAAAAATCATTTTATGTAAATTTTTGTGCTTTAATTCTTGTAGAAACATGGAAAAATTTAGAGGTGTGAGTTCAGTTACCAAATGGAGGCGTGTCCAGAATATACTTCATAATCTCCATACTACACAAACACTTGACATCAACAACCAAGTGGCTGGTCTCAATGAATATCTTCTGGCAAATTCTGAAACAGGACAAGATGAAGAAATGAACTGTGATAACATCTCAAATTTCAAACAACACAAACACCAACACTGACCTTTGAAGACACATTGATGATGTCACTGATGATGATGATGACAGATTTACAGATTACCTCAGGAATTTCAGCGAGGAAGAAGATTTAGATTTTAGTGACACACAAGACAGAGGCTCCTTTGATGACTTGCCAGATGAGCTGCGTTAGTGGGTTGTAGAGTGTGGTGTGACACAAAATGCCGCTGACAGCCTACTTAAAATTCTAAACAAACACATCCCCTTACTTCCTAAATGTGTGAGAACTTTGATGAAAATTTCACACACACGTAAAGTCAAAAAAAGGGATGGTGGGGGAGTATGTCCATTTTGGAATATTGGAACACTTGCTCCAAAACAGAAATGCCCTGATGTTACAAACTGACAAAACTAAGATGCAGGTCAATATAGATGGACTGCCATTATTCAAAAGCTCACAGAAGCAAATTTGGCCAATTTTAGGAAAAATTTATTTTGAAAGGGACCCGTATGTCATTGGTGTCTTCTGTGGAAACAGCAAACCTCGCAATCCTAACCAATATCTCCAAGATTTTGCAGAGGAGGTTTCCGCACTAGGACAAGGTTTCACTGTGGCTGAAAGGCTGTTTCATCTTTCCCTGGACTGCTTTATCTGTAATGCTCCTGCACGATCATTCATAAAACAAACAAAGGGGCATGGAGGTTATAGTGGTTGCGATCGTTGCACGCAGGAAGGATCTTATATGGAACGGAAAATGACATTCCCAGAAACACATGCCCCACTCAGGACAGATGAGTCCTTTACAGAAATGCATGATGACAACCACCACAGAGGTCACTCTATACTCAATACATTAAGTTTGGGAATGGTCACACAATTCATGCTGGATTATATGCATGATGTTTGCCTCGGTGTGACAAGGAAGATGATCAATTTTTGGACCAAGGGCAACCTAAAAAACAGACAGAGCTTCCATATAAGTAACATCTCAGAGAGTCTTTTAGGAATGTCAAAATACATACCCTCTGAATTTGCACGAAAGCCACAATCACTCTCTGAACTGGATCGCTGGAAAGCAACTGAGTTTAGGCAGTTTCTTCTGTACACTGGTTCAGTAGTACTGAAGGATATTCTTCCAACACCACTTTACAACAACTTCCAATCACTGTCGGTTAGTATCTATCTGATGCTTTCCCCAACCACCTGTGCTCATTACTGTGACTATGCTGATAACCTGGTTAGGTACTTCCTTGAACAGTTCAAACAACACCTTAGCAACCGCCTAGCAACACCTTAGCAACCACCTAGCAACACCTTAGCAGCCACCTAGGAACACCTTAGCAAGCGTCTATCAACACCTTAGCAACCCCCTTAGTAACTGCCTAGCAACACCTTAGCAACCGCTAAGGTGTTGCTAGACGGTTGCTAAGGTGTTCCAACGTGGTCGCTAAGGTGTTGCTAGGTGGTTGTTAAGGCATCGCTACGCTTTCTCAAAAGAAAATATTTTTTTTTACCCAAACATGTAAAAAGTAATTGCAAAGATGGCAAAAGCATCTTGCTATATTAAAGTTATTGCAAGACAGAGAGGAGGGTTTTGAAAAGAAAGGAGGAGGATTTACAGCGGGGATAGCAGAGGTAGAGGGGCAGGGTATGTAGCTGTTGGATCTTGGGGTTTGTAGTTTTTTGTCAGGAGGTGATTAAGAAGGGACAGGAAGTGGTCGTGTGCAGATTTGAACAGCAGACCATGCAGGAAAGATTACAGCATCCTAAAAAAACTTCATCTTCCCTGCAACTCCACACATTCAATACAATTTCGCAATCCAGCTGGGATCATACACCATTACCCCATGTAGTTCAGTAAGAAATCTTAGGGTGATTCTAGATGATCAGTTGTCCTCCAAAGAGGACATTGCTAACACAGCTCCATCATGCAGAGATGCACAGATCTGACGGTTATTTCTGCTGAGTGTGACATGGCAGGGAAAGAAACAGCATCTGTAAGACTGAACCCATGGTGCTTGACTGAAAAAGGTGGCCATCTCCAGTTCGTAGGAGAGTCCTTACCCCGAATGGAGTATCTGCGTTTTTTTTTTCATGAGGAATGGAATGTGATATTAAAAGATGGATCAGTGCAGTGGCAGCAATAATGCAGTTGATGTGATTGTTGGGGTGAAGGAGCTGAGACGAAGGCAATGTTTTCAATTTACAGCTCAATCAAGATTCCAACTCACACCTATGGTCATGGCTGAAAGGACAAGGTCTCGAATACAACTAGAAACATTTTACAAAGTGTTATGACCCGCTTGTTTGAGTAACAACATAAAAGAGAGATGAACCAACAAAATAACCTGAATGCAAATTATTTAATAAAAAATAAACTCAAAGAAACTCATAGAACAATCAATCAAAGTAACCAACAAATGTCTAGGGATAATTAATAATGAAACAAAAAAACTTAGGGTATAAATCACAACAACACTTTAACTACATGATATAAGTAACGCAAAACAAAATCATGAGGATAAAGAGTTAATGAGATGGCAGGTCTTAACATGAGGACTCCCGAGTAGCCACAGTGTCCTGGGGTAGCTAGCACAACAACTTTTATATACCCATTGATGAGTAATGCAGGCATCCAATCAGGATTTACCAAATACTCCAATCTGGATTTCTCATTCAAGGAGTCAGACAGAGAACATAATCCAAAACAACACTAGCTACATGAACACACTAGAGAGTAGAGTACTGATGTATCCGCACATGTAAAAATCACTTGCAAAGAAATTTCAAGCCGCAGAAGTGCTGTTTGCCAGATGTTTATGAAACTGTTCTTCTTTCAGCCACCATCATCATTTACGTTAAACGCAACACATTTGCAACCCCACCTACTGCAGTGTAGGAGTGTTGGAAAACAGTTAACCGTCACTCAGCCTTTTCAAACATCATTCAAACATGAAACATCCTGTGAAAAGAGAAAATGTTTTGCTGCATTCATGTCATGTGTGCAACTTTTTGTCCATGTGTTTCTAAAGCTGCGTCCAATTAGCGAAACTCTGTAGACACTGATCAGATCTGTACGGTTTCTCTCCTGTGTGAATCATCTTTTGTGTTTTCAGATGTGTTTACTGATTAAACCTTGTCACAGTGTGAACACTTGTACGGTCTCTCCAGTGTGGATTGGCTGGTGCAGTTTCAATTTTGGAGCTGTATTAAAAGTCTTCTCACACTCAAAGCACAAATACTCTTTTACACCAGTGTGGATCTTCATGTGTTCATTAAGGTTTGCTGATTGGTTAAAACTTCCCACACTGAGTGCATCTGAATGGTTTCTCTCCAGTGTGGGTCTTCATACGTTTATTAAGGTCTGATGAGTTACTGAAACTCATCCCACACTGAAGCTGCGGTCACACTAGAGTTTGAGCATGCAAAATTCAGTTGTACAGAGCTGCGAAAAGGGACGGGATTAACCAAGATGATTAGACATTAAAAAAGTGAGCAATTAGTCCATATTTTACGTTTCTGCCCAGAGAGGTCATGTTTTGATCTTCGATTTGTCTAACATAGTCATGTGATGTGGTTTTGCAGGTCAGAGTTCATCAAGCTTGAACTTTGCAAGGCAGTGAACTATGAAACTTGATGCACTAACGTTTCCGGTTTGACGCATTCAAGTGTGTATGAATGGAAGTCTATGGGGAGAAAATTCAAGTGTAACCGCGGCCTAAGTGGTGGTTTCTTTCCTGTGTGGATCCTCATGTGTAGATTAAGGGATGATGCTTGAATGAAAGTATTGCCACACTGAGTGCATGTGAATGGTTTCTCTCCAGTGTGGATCCGCAAGTGTTTATTAAGGTGTGATGAGCAGTTAAAACTCCTCCCACACTGAGTACATGTGAATGGTTTCTCTCCAGTGTGGATCCTCATGTGCTGATTAAGGTTTGATGATTGGCTGAAACCCTTCCCACACTGAGTGCATGTGAATGGTTTCTCCCCAGTGTGGCTCCTCATGTGTTTATTAAGGTGTGATGAGAAGTTAAAACTCTTCCCACACTGAGTACATGTGAATGGATTCTCTCCAGTGTGGATCCTCATGTGTTGATTAAAGTTTGATGATTGGTTGAAACTCTTCCCACACTGAGTGCATGTGAATGGTTTTTCTCCAGTGTGGATCCTCATGTGAATCTTAAGTTTGCTTTTTCTTCCAAAACTCTTCCCACACTGAGAGCACATGAAATGATTCTTGTCTCTCCTTTTCAAAATATCATCAGTCTGTAAATTAGTTTTTTCCTCAATTTTGACATGATGTTTCTCCTCTTTACTCCCCTTATTCTCTTCAATTAAGTCTGAAATAAATAAATAAAACATTAGTTTTCATTAAGTCTTAAAAACTCATCAAAAGCTGAAAAGTGAAAAGACACTGGAAACATTGGCTATACACACTGTAATTTTGATGCACATTAAATGTAAAATAAATCAGATCATATTGTGTTTGGTCCATTAACGTGTACACATTTAAGCAGATCCAATTCAATTAATCTTTATGTAGTGCTTTCCCCCCTTGTGTGCTGTTGGGTCATTTTTCATTAATTCTGGGGTGATTTTGAGGCTTTATTTGGCCAAAACTTTCTCTGAGTTTCAGCAAATAGACTGATATTTGAGGACATCTTATTTTGACATATTCTGGGAAAATGATTTTGAAAAAAAAAAACCCAATACACTCTGGACAAATTTACTCCCTTTACGTTATATTCATGGCAGTTTTTTTTCTCCATTGGCCTCTATTATAACAAAAATTTTTGACTGCAAAGCCATGACAGCATATAATCATGCATTTATAATTGTTGGGGTTTTCTGTGATGACAGTCAAAAAGGAAATGGGTAAGAATGTAAAGAAAGAGGAGAGTTGAAGAGGGCAGCATTATGTGACATAAGAAAGAGATGTTGACTGAACTGTTGCAGTGCGGGGAAACGAGTAGAGAAACCAGATCGAGACAAGCAGTGTAAACTTAACGAACAGCTGTGAGAAACAAAAAGCAAAGGTATGTATTGAAGCAACAGAGCAAAAACCGCTGTCTTGTTACTGAAGTGTTCGTGACGTCTGTGAATGAGTGCATCATCAAAAACTTCAGTGCAGTGTGTCCTGAACAAAATCAACTTATCGATTTATCTCGCTGGCATGGAGTCAGCTGCCGAAAGCCTTCATCCGGCAGTCGACAGTGTCAGAGTTTCCTGTTAGCCACCCTTGACTGCTACTCACTGGCTGGGTTCGTCGACGCCCTAAACCTTCACATCCACACCTCCACATTCACCATTCCCCTCTCATTTCCCTTCACCCCCCCACTCCGTAGATAAGAAGCAAAAGTTTTTGGCCCACATTCTCTTTTTATTTCTCGTTTTGTTTTCTCCCTGTACTTATATTATCATCATTATTATTTTTCCCCATATTCAAAAATCATTTGCATTTTTTTCTTTGCTTTCATTTGAGTTATAAGTGCTGAGGGTTTTGTGTTTCATTGTGATTATTGTTATATTGTTTGTTTTGGACTTCTGGTTGGAGCGGCGCCATGTAAAGACGCAAACTGTTGAGGTCCTCACGTAAAACCTGAAAGTTTGTTTAATATTGCTCTTATCCTAAATTAAACCTAACCTATACTGGAAAATAAGCGTTTATCCACATGACGGAATTTGTAGCTGGCCTCTTGAAAGACACCGTGAATCTCGAGAAGACTCCACTTTTTGACTGGGCACACAGCACTCTCAGCAGCAAACCAGTGGACGACAAGGAACCGCCACTAGTCTTCGTGATTAAATGACACTACTTTTCCGAAATATGATATTTTGAAAAAGCCATAAAATTGAAGAAAATAACGACAGTACACTGAGCTGTCAAAGACAATACAACTGTTAATGTCACTCTGCGGTTATGTTTTAAATGACCACTATAGCATGTTTGTTGTTATTCCTAGTTCTCAAGTATATTTAGTCAATAATGGGGTAGCTTTGTAGTGAAACATCAAGAGCTGTTCAAATTGTTTTGTTTTATATGTGAGGTCCCACAAATGTCAGCTAGTTAAGAGTGGGAGTAGCTGGAAGTGTGTGCAAGTTTACATGCAAGGTTTCAATATTGTGTTGTTTTGTGTTTATAAGTGTATGTGGGCCTTTGGAACTTTTAATAAAAACTGATCAGCGGAACGCAAGTGTCTTGGAGGAGTGTAATTAACAATCAGTTGGGATAAATAATGAGGGCCTAGAACATGTAGGGCTTTATACACCAAGAAAAGGATTTTAAATTCGATTCTTTGTGTCACCGGTAGCCAATGTAGAGACCTCAGAATAGGAGTGATGTGTGCATATTTTGGGCTTTTTGTTTGGAATCTAGCTGCTGCGTTTTACACTAACTGTAGGCGAGCAATCTGAGACTTAGGCAGCCCAAAATAGAGCGAGTTGCAATAGTCCAACCGGGAAGTTATAAGTGCGTGTATGGCAATTTCTAGAGTGTGAAGGAAGAGAGGATTTCATTTTTGAAAGGAGTTGGTAGACACTATTTCCCACCACATTTGAGATATGTTTATCAAATTTTAAGTTCTGGTCTAATGTTATGCCTAGGTTACGTACCTGGGGTGATCTGAACTCCTCCAAGTTACCCAGCCTGGGGCGTTTACAGTCAGACAAATCATTGGGCCCAAATAAAATCACTTCTGTTTTCTCCACATTAAGAAATAAAAAGTTCTCAGAAAGCCAAGCTTTTACCTCCTCCAAGCATAGTGAAAGGGAGTTCACAACAGAGGACTCATTTTCCTTTTTGAGTGACATATAGAGTTGTGTATCGTCTGCATAAAAATAAAAATGCAGGCCATGTTTTCTGAAAATAGAACCTAGAGGGAGCATGTAAAGAGAGAATAGTGAAGGTGCTAGAATTGAGCCTTGGGGAAGACCACACGTTAACAGTGCCGTGGAGGAGGAAAAGTTTGAACGTATTGAGAGCTTTTAAATTATTTAGAATAACCATCCCTCTGTGATTCAGATTTTCTGGCAGGCGTACGCACATTTTTTGTGCGTGTCTGTTTTATTTCCATTGGCGACTCCTAGAGGCAGTTGTGTTAAATTGCACTCTACAAAGTGACTGAGCCTTGCAATGGCAGCTGTATGAGACAGTTTCATCGATCTAGCAAGTAAATAAGATTTCCATACCATACAGTTGAGCAGCTAAACATTATAGCACAATTTGCAGCGGTCGCCTGTTTTCCCAATTTAATCTGAGCTATCTACTGCACGCACATTGCTATAAAGGCACCATCTGAAGATGAATTTGCATGCGTGAATCAGAAACATTTCCATTCAATAAATGTGCAAATAAAATATGATGCACAAACTTATTGATGATTCCTACTTGTCTTTCTTGTGATAAATAGTAGGCAAAATCTGATATGTAGCGGGGGAAAAAGAAGAAAGAGTTCATCAGACGCTGGATTCGAGCTGAGTTCATGCTCGAACGTGTCAAGACATGATGACATGCGTCTTAGGAGCGCGCCACTGAGACTGTTGCGAGGGCTGCAACATTTTACAGATATAAACCACACTATTTCTTTTTTTAATGCACTCAGTGCGATGTTCAGACCCAACTGTGTTAACTGCATCAGCTAAACTCTCCCACTCTATTTTTTTCTTTTGTTGTTAATTCCGGAGAACAAACTTGCAAATAACACCGCTTTTCTCCTGTCTACCTCCGATAGGAGCACCACCAATTCACATTCTGTTCAAAGTTTCTCTTCTTGCTTGCTTTTGCCTTTGCTTTTTCGTTGGGTTTTGCCATTAGCATAGTCATTAGCATATTCATGCGGGGGAGGAGGCAGGGAGGGGTTTTGCGCTCGTGCATGTTGCGCTCAGTTTCACGTTCATTCAGATGTACAAAAGAATATGCGTGAGATTCGGCGTACGCAGTGTTTCATACATCTGAAATTTTTTCTGCGTACGCACATTTACAGCTTTGTGCGTACGCAATGTTATAGTAAGATTTCCACGCAAGTCTTCGTACATGAGGCCCCAGGCCCTGATGGCTTACCGTCTGAGTTTTATTAGAAGTTTACTGCCAAGCTAACACCCTTGTTGTGCAAGGTATTTGCTGAAGTTCTTGTCTCGGAATCACTCACCCCCTCCATGACATCGGCTGTTATAACACTACTTTTTAAAAAGGATAAGGATCCACTTAAATGTGAATCTTATCATCCGGTCAGTTTATGGCCCGTTTCCACTGTGTGGTATGGTTGGTTGTTTCCACTGTCAATAAGCATACCGAACCAAACCGTACCGTACCACTTCTTTGGCACCCTTTGGAAAGGGTACCAAAAACAAGAAAGGGTACCAAAAGGTGGAGCTACATGCGCAGCCGAACGCTGATTGGTTACAGAGATATGTCACAAGCTCGTGGAGCTAGACAGAATGTAAGAAAAGGATCCGCCATGTTCTAATACACAGCTGAGAAATTACATGGATATACTATATGCATATAATAACGAGCCATGGATGACCCGAGCTCAAACAAACCTTGTCGTCGTCTTGACAAAGCCGAACGAGAAATGACGCCGTGGTTAACCCTTCCTTTTTCTTTTGACTAGGATGATCAATTCCATTACAATGACAATATTACAAAGATTTCGGTTTCAATTTCAGACCGTGCCTAATTTTATTCTCAAGTCATTTTTAAAGGAGTTGAATAATTGTATTTCTACATTTCTCTGGGATTAGAAAATCCTTGCATAAGAAAAGACTTCTTGAAAAGAAAAGAGGAAGAGGGTGGATTGGCAATGCCAAATTCCTATACTATTATATTCTGGTTATCCAACATCTGTCATGATGAGGCCACTTTGGTTACTGATGGAACAGCACACGTCTAATTGAGTGTCTTTACGCTCACTACTTTGTGCCCCGATTCTAGGGAGTAAACAATATTTTACGAATAACCTTTTATTATTAATTTTTTGTTATTAATGGATCACTTAGAACAGTGGTTCCCAACCTTTTTCTTTGGGGCCCCCCCACATGAACATATACAAACATTGGAGCCCCCCACCATATAAATACACACGCACGCACACACATATGTACTGTGTATATGTATGTATATACTATGTATATATATGTATATCTTTTTCTTCACCTCTGAAGAATCCCTGCATTTACATTTCTCTGCCATTTTTGTTTTGATTTTGCCTTTACAACACGTTGACAAGCACATTGCGTGAGTGAGCAAAATTTAAATAATTATTTAAAGTTATTTATTTTAATTAGTTTTACTATTATGTTGGAATTTTAAGCATGTGTTTAGATTTTTTTTTTGTACTTAAAAATACATAAACTGTATAATAGTAGGGCTGCTCGCTTTTGGGAAAAATCATAATCACGATTATTTTGGTCATAATTGTGATCACGATTATTCAAAACGATTATCAGTTGAAGTCAAAATTATTAGGGCTCCTGAGATTTTTTTTTTATATAAATATTTCCCAAATTATGTTTAACAGAGCAAGGAATTTTAACAGTATTTCCTAAAATATTTTTTCTTCTATTTGTTTTATTTTAGCTAGAATAAAGACAGGTTTAAATATTCTGAATGCTTGTATTTTGAAAAATATCTAGTCAAATATTATGTGCTGTAATCATAGCAAAGATAAAAGAAATCAGTAATTAGAAATGAGAAATCAAAACTATTATGTTCAGAAATAAGTTAATAAAATATTTCCATGAAACAGAAATTGGGGAGGAATAGGGTTGCTAATATTCAAGAGGGCTAATAATTCTGACTTCAAGTGTATACATACAGTTATTTTCCACCCTGCAAAGGAAAGAGAAATAAATACAATAGAATAAAAATATGAAACAAACTGTGCTTTAAGCATCTTCACTGTAAGAAAAACACTTTAGCTACAGCAGTCCTTCAGTCAAGAGCAGCGAGGGTTTTCTCGTTGTTTGATTAATAATCATAAAAACAGGCGGCAGCAGGATTATAGCGCGCTGTCTCTTTAATAGTTTCTCTTTCACGTCTTTTAATCCTCAACTCGTTTGTTTATTACACAAATGAGGGTTGATATAAATAATCACTAAACACCGCGTTTTGACGCCTATTTGACCATTAAAGCGCTCACGTTAAGATGACTAGATGTCTGCGCTCCTCTGCTCCTCTCAGTGTGTGAATGAGAGCGAAAGCTGAGCGGCCGCATGCTTCTGACTGCGTGTGCGTGCTGCACACACACATAAGTACGCGCTCTTTCGCGCTTTTAAGAGCAACACTTGTACAACTGGAAAGTGGCGGTATATGATGCAATAATCATTTATCTCGATTAATGCTTTTTTTATAATCGTTTGAAATCGAAATCGGATTTTTGATTAATTGCAAAGCCCTATATAATAGTGGATCATTTTTATGCCCTTTTCTACCTCAACACTTATCCTCGGACCCCAGGTTGGGAACCACTGACTTAGAATATGGTCACAATTCAGACTTCACATTAATAATAAACAAATATTGCCTTCTGCTCCCATTTTGTTAAATCCGTTATTCCCTCCCTCTCTTATGGATTCAGCATTCCAATTATGGTCTAGGAAGGGAGTTAACTGTGTTAAAGACCAGAAATAATAAACGGCTACTTGCTCTACAAACAAGAAAAACAAGAAAATTAGAAATATGGCTTTGCAACAGGCAACACGGTGGCGCATTAGATAATGCTGTTGCCTCACAGCAAGAAGATTGCTGGTTCGAGCCTTGGATGGGTCAGTTGGCGTTTCTGTGGGGAGTTTGCATGTTCTCCCCGCGATCGCGTGGGTTTCCTCCGGGTGCACCAGTTTTCCCCACAGTCTAAAGCAGATTAATTGGGTAAAGCTAAATTATCTGTAGTGTTTGAGAGTGAATAAGTGTGTATGGATGCTTCACAGAGATGGGATAATATGTTGGATAAGTTGGCAGTTCATTCCGCTGTGGCGACCCCAGAATAATAAAGGGACTAAGCCGAAAAAACAAATTAATGAATGTATGACTTTGCAACATCAAGCAGCATTAGGCATAAGCCAGTATAAGATTAAGCTGGTTTGATAACCTTTGTAATGGAAATTCATTTTAGATAAACATGTGTAGTGGAAACTTACAGCAGAAACAGCGGAGCACCTGATGCACGTACAGAATGGGCCTTATTAGGATTTGACCTTGCAAGCAGTACAAACTAGATAGAACAGTGAACATACTTTGCTTCAGTGTCTCATTTTGTAGAAACTGTCGTCAGAATGGGCTGTATTAGGGTTTGACCTTGTAAGCAGTAAAAACCAGATAAAAGGGTGAACACACTTGACTTCAGTGTCTCACTCTGCAGAAACTGTTGTTGCTGTATGACTGTGACCTTCTTTGCAAAGAATAAAACTTTAAAAAGACATTCCGAGTAAGACTTTGTTTCTTGACCACAGAGAGCGCCTCTTTAAAGAAAATTGCCACTACACCTTGAATAAAAATATCACACTTTCACTGTACTGTGATTACTGCTCTAAAATACATATATATATATATATATATATATATATATATATATATATATATATATATATATATATATATATATATATATATTTTTTTTTTTATGTCTGGGTAAAAAACAAAAAACTTTTTCCCCTTTGAACACAAAATATTTTTTTGAGAAACTTTTAAAGTATTTTGGAGCAAGTTAAATTTAACACTTTAGGACCATTATGACTGAAATTTTGGACTCATAAAGGACTAAAGGCTAAGGAATTTTTCAATTGGCCCAGATGGAAAAGATTTTTAATTGACCGATCAAAAATATATTATAATTTAATTAATTTAATTATACAATAATAATTAAAAAAATAGATACTTCTTAGCAAAAGATTTTAAATTGTGTGTAATAACAAGCAATCTTTACTTTACCCAGTAAATCTATACACAACAATCTGTCCAGGTCGATGTCCTCAGCAGTAAATACATGGAGCACGTTTAAACATGTTATTGCAAGGAAATTTGGAATTTAACACATTTTAAGACCCAGTAATTAGCCCTGGTAATTAGTAATTATAATAATGATGTAATTCTAGATACTATCTGTGAGAACTAGTAACAACTACTAGAAACAAGTTTAAACCCATAAAGAAGTTGGAATTGTGATTATTGTGACATATGCAAATGGAAAGTATTAAGCAAACACTATCACTGTAATAGCAGATATCCTTTATGAGAATACTGTAGGTCAAACATCCCCAGCTCAGTTAAACTTTTTAAATTTATTGTTTTTATGTATTTTATAAAGTGCCGGTGCTCAAGGACACTTTATAAACAGTAGAGGAACAAGAAAAGCAATAACCTTAAGAAGGTAGAGAAAATGGGAGACTAATAATACATAAAATAATGACAAAAAAACATGAGAACAAGTGATGAAACAAACTCATTCCTGTCTTTCAATGAGTGCTTATGTGCATTTAGGAGAACTAGGCAGCACAATCAGGGCTGGATAAATTTAATTTAGTATTCTTATTATTAAAATATATCTGAATGAGGATCAAATGACTGAGTTGGTCTTTGAGAATGAAAATCAACCTGTTTGTTCCTGGAGATCTTCCTGTTTGACTGTGAATGTTTCTTCAATCTTCACATCTTCACTCTCCTCTTTAATAAACGCCATCTTTATAACAGTTTGGAGATCAGTCGCTTCAGCAGGAGTTTTTCTCTGTGTTTGGACACTTTATCCTGTTTAAAATGAACAAAACAATAAAAATGTCCTGTTTAAAATAAATAAAACAATGAACAGAAACAAAATAACTTCCCTTCAACACTTGCTTCAACAGTTTCTTTATATGAGAGTCATTACCAAAAAGAAATGAGATAAAAGAGTAAGTCCGAGCAAGAAACAATAGCCACAAATGAGCTGATTAAAACTAGTACTCCATTTCATAGAGGTAGGTTGGTTTTATATTCGCACATTCTGACTTTCCCCTTAATAATATAATTTCATAAAAAGTAATTTTTGCAAACTCTAAATAGCGAAATCATATAAGCAGCCAATGACTATTAAAGTACAACATTGTTCACAGTCAAATAAACAGTGCTAATGTTGTTTAGAAGTCACACTTGCATGCTAATAAATCTGATCGAATATTTAAAGTAACGTGGTAAACAATATAGACTTCTTAATGAACGAATGTGCGAATATAAAACCAACTTTACCTCTATCTCCATTTCTTTTATATGGTGATGTATACTTAGAATGGAATTATGCTATTTAATAAATTAAACCTTCATTAAAACACTTATTGCACACTTTACTGTTACTTCACTTAAACTTTCTTCATGTATGTTCTTAATTGTTTTGTTTGTTTTATTTATATTATTGTCTGCTTATAGCACTTTTTTGCCCAAGACAAATTTCCTCTCGGGAACAAAAGGTTTATCTTATCTTTATTTAAACAATAGACCTCATTACTGTGAGTTAAATAGTAATACGTAGAATAAAGGGTTAAAATAATATTGTCAACAGCAGGTACATAATTTAGCACTGAATGAAAAAAACTGAAACTTTAATCAATTGGTTTATATAAGTGTAAACGCTTTAAAACAAACCTTTCTCCAGTTGAATCACGGCACGAGAGCGGCGCAGGCTTATGGCGTCACAAGCCACGCTCAAATAAAAGTCTTTTTTTTTAACCTTTTTTTGCCACTTACTCTTAGTCATGACTTATTATATATAGGTTTTCTCTGCGTTTGGACACTTTACCCAGTAAAAAATTAAAAAGCAATACAAATAACCTGTTTAAAATGAATAAAACTACGAACAGAAATAACTTCTCTTTATATGAGAGCAATTAACAAAAATAAATCCGGTAAGTCAGAGCAAGAAACAATAGCCACAAATGAGCTAATTAAAACTAGTACTCCATTTCTTATACATACTTAGAATAAAGTGAAATCATCCTATTTAATAAATTAAACCTTTGTCTTAAAATATTTACATTAAAGGTTTGTCATGACTGCAACAGTAAATGGAAAAAAGCTCACCAAGAAATACTTTTATTTTGACGCGGCGTGTGACGTCACCAGACGGCGCCCCTTCAGCGCTGTGATTCAACTGGAGAAAGGTTTGTTTTAGAACGTTTACAGATATAAACCGATTTAAAGTTAAAGTTCTAAAGTTTTAGTTTTTTATACGATGTTAAATTATGTTCCTGCTGTTGGACATATTATTTTAACCCTTTATACAACGTAGTACTATTTTATTCTCAGTATTTACAGGCTATTGTTTGAATAAAGTAAATATACTTTAAGTATTAATAATTATTAATGAAACCTTTTACCTGATTTATTTATTACTTTCATATAAAGAAACTGTTGAAGCAAGTGTTGAAGAGAAGTTATTTTGTTTCTGTTTATTGTTTTATTTATTTTAACAGGACATTTTTATTGTTTTGTTCATTTTAAACAGGATAAAGTGTCCAAACGCAGAGAAAAACTCCTGCTGAAGTGACTGATCTCCACACTGTTATAAAGATGGCGTTTATTAAAGAGGAGAGTGAAGATGTGAAGATTGAAGAAACATTCACAGTCAAACAGGAAGATCTGCAGGAACAAACAGGTTGGTTTTCATTGTCAAACACCAAATCAGTCATTTAATCCTCATTCAGATATATTTTAATAATAAGAATACTAAATTAAATCCATCTTGCAGCCCTGAGTGTGCTGCCTAGTTCTCCTAAACGCACATAAGCACTCATTGAAAGACAGGAATGAGTTTCTTTCTTGTTACTTGTCCCCAGGTCTTTTGTCATTATTTTATGTATTATTAGTCTCCCACCTTTTTAATTAGTTAGTTATTGCTTTTCTTGTACCCCCACTGTTTGTAAAGAGTTCTTGAGAACTGGCGCTATATAAAATATATAAAAACATTAAATTAAAAAGTATTCTCATAGAAGATATCTGCTATTACAGTGATAGTGTTGGCTTAGTACTTTTCATTGTTCCTAGTAGTTGTTTCTAGTTCTCACAGATTGTATCCGAGTTAGAATTACATCATTATTATAATAACTAATTACCAGGGTTATTCCCAGATAGCACAGGTACGTCGCGGAGACGTCTTTGAAAGATCGTAACATCTGCTAAACATCGCATTCGATCGAACGTTTTTATTTGTTAATGAGCCGTCTTCCTTACCTCTATACGACGTCTATACGATGAATTTTAAACTCCTGAAATTACCGTGGCACGGAAAGCTCTGGTAAACAGACGTGACCCGCTTAAACTAGAACGAGGAGCTCTTTTCACTGTCAGAGATGTCGCAACGCATGGGGTGCAAGGCAATGTCACTGATAATGTATTTTGCATTCATGACGTTCAAAGTTTGTGCTTGATTATCTTTTATGACGGTTTTAATGAGTACATTTTATGCACACTATTTCTTTTTAGTTAAAATAATAGAAACTGTAGAAATATGCTCTAAAATTATAAAAACTTGAAAAAATTATATAATTTTCATAAGAAAAAACGTACAGCACGTACATGCAAACACACACACAAACACATTTTGGACCACATCATGCACTTTTTATTTGTATTTTTTTTAGATTATATGATCCTTCAATAGGTTAAACAAAACGTATGCAAAAAATAAATAACAGCAGTAATCTTACCTGCTTTATTGGTCGACGTTTACTATCTGTTATTTTGCTAAAAGCATAATATACTGTATATACATCATTTTTGGTTGCTGCTATTTTAAGTCCAATATACAAGCTTGATCATTTGAGTAACAGTTCGGTTTATATCGAGGGGGATCCAAGGCTGTGTGTCATTTAGATTTGACCCATGCCATATATTATACCCAACCCTTTATATGTTTTGTTCAAAATGATTAAACCTCAAATAAACAAGCCAAAACCGACAATTCCAAAAATAAACCTTGATAATATTACTGATTTAAGGAAAAGCCTATGGAGGAAATGCACTCTACAAATGTTAATTTAATTTACACTGCCTTATGGCACTTATGGCAGTTTATACATTGTTGCAAATGAAAAGATAATTTAAATTATCATGGTAAAAGACATTTTAAAGTGTTATTATTTACAAGAGAAAAAAATAGGCTCTTATAAAAGGATCCACAACACTGATCAGTGAGCACATACAATTTATGAACATGTACAGATGTATTTGGTGTCTGTATTGTATGTAGAGATGTGCCAAAAAATTCTAAATGATGAACATGACTTTCAACACTTATTTAATGAAGCTTTTAAAAGGAAAAATCCTCCATTTAAGATACACTTTATGTTCAGATAATTGTTCATTTAGCATCACTGTTGTAAAAGCTGACCGCAATGAATCAAACATAAACATTTAAAATTAAGCAGAACAGTTTGTATACGTTGCTGACTGAATTTTGGCTTTTCCCATGCCATAACAAAATAAAACATGTTATGCGATCATAAGGCAAATAACTACAATAGAGTCTTATGCAAATTCAAGGGACTTAATTTTAACTCAATAAGATCATTGACCAAAAAAGAAAATTTCCCTCATCATTTACTCAAACTCAAGTAGTTCTAAAGTTCTGTTTCTTTTTTCTGTTGAACAAAACTAAAATATTCTAAAGAATGTTGGAGAGAGAAAAAAAACAGCCACTGACATCTATGGGAATAAATAATAATAATAATAATGTGTGTATATGTTCTGGTTTTATAAACATACTGTATTTACTCATCTGAATATAACTATATAATTCATTAATAAATATAATAGCAATAATCTTACATGTAACAATTTTAGTAATTATTCTTTTTACAGTTTCTGTTATTATAATCTCAACAAAATTATAAATTATAAAGTATAGATTTTAGTAAAATGTAGTTATTAGAATTACTGTGCTCCATTCTCTTCTTAACATCACATAAGAGCACAACCAAATACATAGAAGAGAAACTGGTTCCACACAACTGTCCAAGCATCAGACAGGGAAAACCACAAACTGCTTGATTATTTGATGCATTTTCTATGCACAGTTCAAGTTCAAAAAATAAATAATTCCAAAAAGGTTTCAATTTAAACAACCCCATTTACTTTATGTATAAAAGCTGCAGTTGATACAACTTTGACATGGTCAGACCTTAACTGCACTGTTGTTATGTCAATTGTTATAAGAATTGTGTGGTAAGGAGGATGCAGTAATTATGCATAACAGTCACATTCTAAAATTGCTTGACATTAGTTGAAATGGTGTTGAATAACTTGTTTTTTTTACAATACATAAAATAACATGGCATTTCATACAATTTCAGTTTAAAATGTATTATTGGAAATTAAAATAAATGGCTGCAGCCTAAAACAATTAACCATTCATATGTTACTATTTTAAAAGGTATGGTGGTGGAAAGGCCATCACTCAAAAATTGACCAATAATTTCCAATGCAGATGCACCAAAGGGTTGGGGTGAGATGGTGGCATTTAATCCTTCCTTGAGTGAATCCTTATCTTGTGGTCAATGGAAGTTTGCAGAGACCCCCTAGTAGTCACTGGACCCTGATAAAAAGAGACACAAAAACTTTTATAGTTGGACTGTAATACAATATACAGTTGAAGTCATAATTATTACCCCCCTTTGAATTATTTTTCTTTTTAAAATATTTCCCAAATTTTGTTTAACAGAGCAATCATTTTTTACAGTATGTCTGATAATATTTTTGCTTTTGCAGAAAGTCTTATTTGTTTTATTTCGTCAAGAATAAAAGTAGTTTTTAATGTTTTTTAACAGCCATTTTAAGGTCAAAATTATTAGACCCCTTAAGCAATATTACCTTCTGATTATTTACAGAAAAAAACATTATTATACAATAACTTGCCTAATTACCCTAACCTGCCTAGTTAACCCTTTAAAAGTCACTTCAAGCTGTATAGAAGTGTCTTGAAAAGAATCTAGTTTAAAAAAAAATAATAATAAAAAAAAAAGTATTTTTGGCTGGATTTTCTCTTTTTTTTGGGGGGGTAGAAAAACGGATAAACTACTTAAATTCATTATACACATATAGGCGATGCTGAAACAGCCAATTTCCTTTGACTCAACCAAATCTGACCTCCTGATGCCCCCTAAAAACGATAGTCCTCTGAGTACCAGCACCCAGACTTTTAATTATTATTTAATCATATATATATATATATATATATATATATATATATATATATATATATATAAACTAAGTTTACATATTCTATAGTTTGATCAGTTAGCAGGCTTACATTCATTGCGTATGCATAAATGTAATAAAAAATGTAAATTAACAGTATTATCAGACATTTGTCATTAAAATCATAGTTCATGTCTTTAAAATCATCATAGTTCGCTGACAAAAAATAAAAATAATATATGCCTATAGTTCACCGCCAAACTTCTTGTTGCGGTGCACCTGATGCTGAGCATAGCCATTTCCCAGCAGCACCAGGTTTGCTTGATTGGTGAACTATAGGCATATATTATTTTTATTTTTTTTTGTCAGCAAACTATGATCTTATTTTAATGACAAATGTCTGATAATACTGTTAATATATATATCATTAAAAGTATGGGTGCTGGTACTCAGAGGACTATCGTTTTGAGGGGATATCAGGAGCTCAGATTTGGTTGACCAATCAGAGGAAATTTCTGCAAGTTTCAGCACTGCCTATATGTATATAATGAATTTTAAAAGTAGTTTATCCGTTTTGCTACCGTTTGCCTTTTGTATTGAATAGATGTATTAAAAACATTAATGCCATAGCCCCTTAAAATAAAATTTCCACAAAAATCTAAGAAAACAAACACGAGAACTGCTGAAATCTGCTGCTGTTTGCCTTGTGTTGCCTAGAATTCAGTCTCCACTGTTTGCCCTTCGGGTCAAAAATGGGTTTGCTTTACTAAACTTCTAAAATAATGCAGTTAAATTAAATTCAAGTCTTTAAATTCAAGTCATTTACCATGAAGAAACAACAATATCTTCATCATAAACTGTAAATGTTGTAGGGTCCAATCAGTTGGTCCAATGACGGTATCCAATGGTGGATGAAGGTTCACTGCATGTTCGGTCTTTCCAGTGCACAATGTTGATTTATATTAAACTTAACTCATATCTGACTCCATTTTTAGTATGAGATGGTTTAGAATATTAATATGTTTATCCTCGTTTTAACTGACTCCAATTATAAAACATTGATAAGATTATTTTGTTTCCTTTCACATTATTTTAGATTATGATTGAATATTCTTTTGATTTGTTCTTATACCTTATTCTCATTTACTCAGATTCCGATAGCATCTCGAGTCTTGCACCGGCCGGGTATACAATCTCTTAATACAAGCTTGTCAGTCTTGGTCATTAAACAGAGGCGATTAACCACTCTCCTAAAAAGGCAGAACACTACTTACTCAATTTAGGAGATTTTTATGTGGTCCCCATAGATCTGTTATCTACTTAATCAAGACAAAGTATTTTAATAATAATCGCACAGGATTATAAATTTGTAGATGAAGGCCTAAATATCCACATTTAAAGTAGTTTCAACAATATTTTGTTGTTCTAAATAGAAAATCCATAGTTGGCCTTTTGCAGTCTACGTATACATGAAATAATGCCAATTTGCTAGTCGGATCTCTAACAACATTGTTTAGCGTGCCACGCTGCTCCGTCTAACATGTTTTAGTCCGTTACTAACCTGTACAGTGGCTTGTAGTGCTATGGACAACAACATTTATCAGTGATAATAACAAGAGGTCTGTTTGAATCATTCAAAACATAACAATTTATTAGTCAGGTAAATGTATTATGCCAATTCAATCAGTCAATTCATAAACGATCAATACAAAACATCAAATTATCAAAGATAACTCCAAGATGAAAAAGATGCACTCCTGACTTTGAAATATACATAACATGGAGCTAGCCATGTTATGGGCTGATCTGGTTAGGCAGAATCGCCCTGAGTTTTTCTCAAACCTTGCCTTAAATAATCCAAGAATTCCCTCAAGGAAGGGGGTGTGTGTAAAAAGTCACACCCCTCACAGTGGTTCAAAAGATGCCTGAAGTTATATATTTATTGTTCTGATTATGTCTATTTCTGAGAGAATGAGACCATTGTACCAATCGCACTGAGACATTTCAAATGATATCAAACATGATGGTTAAAGTCAGTTTGGTTAATTTAAAACATTGAAATGACCATATGCGTGAGTTGGGGGGATGAAGCTGAGTCTCAGCATAGTCAGATGCAAATGCAGCAGGAACTGGTTTTTCACGCATTCCCCACTGGTGGGTTGTGGAGTCCATTGGCCCTGTCTTCAGCTCATGTTTTGAATTGTCAAAGACATCAAAAATATTTGTAATATTTCAATTCTTACAATGTCTAGGTTTTCCCTCATCAGTGTGTAGTATTTCATCAGTGTTTACTCGGTGGGCAACACCTTTTTGATTACAGTAAAGAGTGGATTTTTAATGCTAAAGGTACCTATGCAAGTGTGACAGTTTTTAGCAAGACAGTATTCATAAAAGTTAAAACAGGAGATTTGGTAACACTTTAAAATAACTACACAATTCAGTGAATCATTTATTAAACATTAGCAAATAGTTAATTTATTATTTGTTGTATAAACATCAACTCTACATTAGATGTTAGTATCAGTTAATAAATACAGCTACAATGCTGTTTTTTTTTTTTACTTATAAGCACATGTATAATCTGCTTAATGATTTTGTTTTCATGCTATAAACCATGAAAACCATATAAACCAGTTATATAAAATAGTTGGTATAGCTGCATAATTAAACAATTAATAAACGTGTGTGTATGTATGTATGTATGTATGTATGTATGTATGTATGTATGTATGTATATATATATATATATGTATATATATGTATATATATGTATATATATATATATATATATATATATATATATATATATATATATATATATATATAAATACATATGTGTGTGTGTGTGTGTGCTCTATATGTGTGCTCTTATAAATAACAATTAAAGGCATTGTATCAAATAAACAATAAATCATTTCAATTTTATTAAAAAAATAAAATGACTAAAGTTTAAACTTTACTAATTATCAGGGGTGTCCAAATATAACATAAAAATGGGCAAAACAACAACAATATAATGATTTAACAATATATTATGATAGAACATGTGAATGTTATTTAGCGATGTTTCAACAGTACCATGATTTTATTTTAGTTAAGATTGCAATTTCATTTGATACAGCTTCATTTGTGCATCTTCAAATTAATAGAAATGAATAAGTAGTTTATTTTTTCCTAAGAATATAACTGAGCTTTTAATTGTTGTTTATAAGGGACTTACAAAGCATAAATAGTACATATAATGGTTCATAGTGTGCAGTTATAAAGTGTTACTGCAGACTCTTATTGTGTGTGTTGGGAGTGTTCGTGTGTCAGTAGGTTTTGTGGTGTGAAAATTGTTTTATAGCTGATGGGTCAAAATTACTCCGAAGTACAACCGTTCTACATAAATGTGTATAACCTTAATGAAAACAGAAAATGAATAATCTTTTTTTAATGTTAAGGTAATTTTAAAAATAGATTACGGAAAAAATATTGTTTAGGGTATTTTAGCTTTTTTGCTGTTAAAATGGTGTTAGTGTCATTTTTTACCCTTAAGTCAAAAGGAGGGTTAAAGCAAAGAAGAAAAAAAAGATGTTAATCATTTATTTTAGCAAAAGAAAAAAACTGTTTCTGACAAATTTAAGCGTTACATTTAAGACAGAATTATTAGTGTGTAAGAACAGCTGTTTGGTGCGTTTTTGTGCCAAGATGATGGAGCAACATTTTAAGAAGTGCTGTTGGCAAATATTGCAGAGCTTTGTTGCTTGGCTACTTTTCTGCTGAGAATGGGCATTTTTAGATAATTTTTTTATTTATTTAATGAAAGTTATTTTGTATAAATGTATATATGATGTGCAATCTATTTACCAGCGTAAAGCAAAGATAGGTTATTGGATACTTTTTACTTGTGTACATGTTTGAGGCCATCTCTTTTCTTTCACTTGAGTACAAAAGTATAATCAGTACTTCAAATTTTACCTGTCATTTTAAACATGAGTACTTGTGCTTAAGGATGCATGCACTTTAGTCATATCTGATATCAACTATGAGCATATTAACCTAGAAAATGGAGCCATATAAATTTTTGGTTCAGGGTTTTTACAT
The DNA here is from genome assembly GCF_052040795.2 of Danio rerio. NCBI lineage: Eukaryota > Metazoa > Chordata > Actinopteri > Cypriniformes > Danionidae > Danio > Danio rerio. The sequence continues at coordinate 49,942,162 of NC_141024.2, read as the reverse complement.
TTGATTCAACAAAAAAGGCACCAAAGTTTTTTTGTTTTTTTACAGTTATCTTTCATCCTAACTTAGCTTATATTTACTTTAACGAATTCCAAATGTTACATATAAAACAAACAAAACCATAAATAAATAAATATCTTTTTATATAACTTTGCAGCTCTAGTTCAAGTAATGTTCATAAACTGTCACACAGTTTAAGTCTTATAATGAACATTGAATATGGCATTATGCAATGAGTTATAATGTTATACTAAATCACATATTGAAAAATAAGATTAACATTGTTGGCCAAAAAAAAAAAAAGTACCTGATGGAAGTGGAAGAAGAGACAAATAGATCTTTATAGAGAACGGTGGATTCCATACAAAGACTGGTTGCTGAGGAGTGTCTGGATCAAGGGACCACAGCTAAACATCAGAAGAGAATTCTGCATAAGACAGGTGAGAATTTTATTGTAAATAATTTTATTGTAAATTATTTTTATTGTAGAAAAATAAATAGAAAAATAAATAAAGTATCTAGTACATGACCTCTCAATAAAAAATTTGTCCATTAATTTAATGTAGGAATTTAGTACATTTCATGCATTTTCACAACATTGGGGGAATGGGGGAAACATATTATACTTGTGAAAAAACTCTTTCAAAAACACCTGAAAAAATTACAATACAATTAACAAGTAATATTTTTCCAGAGATTTGTGCCCCTAAAATACAACAATTAGTAAATAAATTTACAACATATGACAACAGAACAAACCTTATGCCAGTGTGATAGAAAGTAATTATTAATAGTAAAAAATAAAATAATGAATATTGTTAAATAAAAATAATAAATATATATAAAATTAACTAATTAATTAATTTCTTACAATTATAGACAATGACATTTCCATTAACCCTGTCTGAGTGACACGTCGTGAGGCCATTACGTCACATGATCAACGGCTGTTTGTCAACAGATGACATTGCACCCTCAACGTTTGTTTTTTTTATAATAGGTTGATATTTAGCTCAAGAATTATCTGTAAATACAAAATTTGTACATATAACAATCCTGTTCATTCGTAGTTATCTGTTTGTTTACATATTAACTTTTTTGTTGTTGTTTATTCGGTTTTAAGCTTAAGGTTAATTTGTCCGTTGTTGGTAAGTACCGTTATTCCATTAAATAACGTCAGCCTTGCAACATCGTAAGATTATTTATTAATTTAACGTTATTTGTTAAGTATGTGCTATCCCGTTAAGGACTTTTTACCGTAAAACCATGATTTTTGGCGCACTGAATAAAAATACACGTTACCTAAAATACTTAAAATATGTTTCTATTAGCAAAAATAGGTAAATCTATGATAACCATGGCACAACTATATTAACACACTTTTATTAAATATTTGTGTACTTATTTATCTATAGTAAAGCAGGGTTAATAACCGAAAGGGTTGACTGACGTGGTCAGGCACGCGTAGGGCGGGAAAAGTTATGTCGTAGATTAGTTTGGTCCAACAGCATTGAGAATAGTAACACGTGACCTATGGTCTATGCTTCAGTGACCTGTATGAAATCGAACTGATAGGTTTAATAAGCACGAAACTGGTTAAACAGGCTTTATTAACATACTATAATCATCAGACTCACTCGATCCTGAAGGACTACTGTCCAGAGTTTGCACAACCTCCAAACGCAACCATAAATGTTAGTTATGCCTAATAAAGTATGTGCCGGATTCAAAATGGTATTAAAAGTTTTTTTTTGTGGAAAAACAGTGGTCAGCACCAAATATAGATGAAAACGGATTATAATCCGTGTTAACAGTGACCATTTTTATGAACTTTTCTCGCAATACCGAATTCCCTGCTCTAATGCGATCCCGTGACTAAAACCACATAAACTAAAGGAAAATAACACCATGTCATGAAACACAAAGTAAATTGTTTTACCTGTAGAGCCGTGAACCTCGTGTTGGTTGTGGTCACCGTATCGTTGTCTTCTTCTAGACATTGCCGTTTTGCATACAGATTTATTTATAAGCGTATTACTGCCACAGTGCCACCTATTGATTAGGACCTCTTTCAAAATCGGGATCACTAACTACCATTTAGCCCACTAAATTCTATCATATAAACCTTAAAAATATCAATAAAGATTTAAATCTATTATCCTCTAGTTCTTTTCCAAAAACAAATAAATCTCCTTACAATTTTTGTCAAGTTCAGAAAACAGAAACAAATCTTTAAATAGTATATAACCCATTTCCTGTTACTTTTTTAAACTTTATAAAAAACACCCTCATTTCATAATCCATATTTACAGTAGCATTAGCAACAGTTTAAATAAAAAAAAAAATCAGCATGGTTTTAAATACATAACTCTCCATAGTCCACTGTTTTGAAACCCCTCAACTTAAACCATAGTCGAAGAAAAAAAAAACTCAAATAAATATATAAATAAAATAATCCTTAGCCCTTAGTTTTTTAGTTTCACCTTAATTTTTTTCCCAAATTTGTTCTCCTGAGATTAAAGGACAATTCAATCAAAAATGAAAATTCACTCAACATTTACTCTCCCTCGAGGGGTTTCAAATTTTTATGATTTTCTTTCTTTTGATGAATAAAATATAAGACATTTTGAAAAAACCTGAAAACCTGTAACCATAGACTTCCATAGTAGAAAAACAAATACTATAGAAGTCAGTGGTTACAGGTTTCCAGCTTTCTTCAAACTATCTTCTTTTGTGTTCAACAGAGAAAAGACAGCCAAACAGGTTTGGAACAAGTGAATGGTGAGTAAATGGTGATAGAATTGTCATTCTTAGACGAACTGTCCCTGAAATTTTGGGTAGGATAAAAAATACATTCAAAGGAGTAGCAGAATATAGGCATTCTTATGGGTTTAGTTCTAGTTCAATTAAACAAACATTTTATAAAAAGGAGTAATCATACATTTATTAAGCTTTTTATACTGTTTCTAGGCATGACAATGACAAAACTGACGTTACCTGTTTTATCTTTTCCCTAATTACAGAGTTCTCTACAGTCAACTGACAACTACATAACACTTACACATTCTGTCCCTCAAAAATAAGGTACGTGTAATTATTGTGACAGAACTACTGGTCATCAAGAAAGTGGTTCTAAAATTTCAAATCTTGGAGACTCATAACACTGCACATTCTGGATGTCTCCCATCTAATATGCACCAATTAGTTTACCAAGCTTCAGTTTTATAAAGTTCAATTAAATGTAAGCGTACATGTAAGCAGTGTGATGTAAAGCAGGTCGCACACCAGAAGCGCCGCGACACAGCGCGCACATGACAGTTTAAAGCATCACACACTAGACGCGCACATTCGAATGATATTTAACATTAAACTAATCAGATGCAGCTTTGTGGCGAGGCTGAAAAATGAACTTCTTCCTGTGCCGTGGCGCTGCCGACTTGCAGCACCTGTGTGTGTATTCTGATCGAAACCTATGTTTAGAATTCTAAAATGCATGGCGCTGCGTGGCGCGCTGCGGAGCGGCGCTTCTGGTGTGCGACCTGCTTAAGGGTCTTAAAGTACTGAATTTCAAAACCAATGCAGGCTTAGCATGTTAGGGCAATGCATTGTGTGTGTGTGTGTATTACGGATTGTAAAAAAACAATCTTACTGGACACAACAGGAGAAAAGCAAAAGCCAAGGTGGACAAACAGCTTTATTCAATGCATGTGTTATAAGCATCACTATTGAGGGAACAGTATGGTGGCATTGACAAGCAGCACTGTTGAAGACGGCACTGACTTCTTGGACTGTTTGTCCCATGTTAATGAGACTGAATGCAGTATCATCCTGGCAAGTGCTTCATAAACGAGTCAATCTGACTAGTTCAAGTCCCCTCAATGATGACTTTGACAAGATGGGAAACAGAAAAAAAAATTAACACATGCATCACTAAATGAATTACTCATAATCATTCACAATTACAATCCGAGTCTGCCAAAAGATACAAGGACAATGTTAGGTAAAGTGCGTTCAAAGAGAATAGCCTTCTTTTTGCACATGAGTTCTCTTTGAACGCACAGGGCCAGTGATATACTTTTGGTTCAATGGCATCCATTTCAAGGGTCCTCTATGACAACATGTACATTTTAAGGAAGATAAAAATTTTAAGTTCCAGGTGAGCATTGATGGTCTTCCTCTCTACAAGAGTTCATTTGCTCAATGCTGGCTCAGTCTAGTAGAAGTTTAAAATTTGGTGCAGGGGGAACATGTGCCAATAGATTTATTGTGGGCTGAAGGTACTGTAAAACTAGCTCCCTGAATGAGTATCTCGAAGACCTAATCTCTGAAATCAAAGAGTTAAAAAAAATGGCTTTGAATTTGAATGACTAAAGTTAACATTCAAGTTTGCTTTTGCAACATGCTTTTCTAAAATGGCCAACCAGGTTACCATGGGTGTGAAACATGTATTCAGGATGGTGTGCACCTGGAAAACAGGATGGCATTCCTCAGTGCACCTAGAGTGAGTATGCCCATATACTCTGAAACTGGACCAGGCAAACCATTTGTCTATATTGGCAGAAAGGTTGCAAAGCTGCAAAACATAATTTCAGAAAAGCATGGCATTTACATGGTCTACACCACCTTCAGCAAACATTAACTCCTTTTTGACTATCCCCACGCTTCCATCCTCCACACTTGGCATCTACCTACTGATGTCATGTCAGGACCAATCCATCTCTGCAAGATTGAAAATATTGAAATGAAAGCTTTTTTAGTCCCTTGCAGAAATTATTTTGTTTCAGTTTAAACTTTACACACATAGTATCTATCTATTTCCACATGTTTTTTTTTTTTACATATACTGTATAGTGCGAGTATAATTATTGTGCAAGATGATATTCTGATCATATTTTTTCCTAGAGCATTTTGAAAATTGTAAACCTTAATCACTACCAGGGCTTGATATTGACTTTTTTTATCACCAGTCACTGAGGCTTGTAGTTTCCAAGGTTACTAGCCACTTGCCTTTTTCACTAGCCACAATTTTGTTGTTGGGAAAATATATTTTATATGCAGAAAATTGACTTGCAAGCAAAAGAAAGCAGGTGAAAAACAAACCATGTGTGATAATGAAATATTAATCATGTGCACACAGTTAACATTAGGCACATTAATAATCTGTTCAAACAATGGTTAAAGTGGCAATCACTGCTGCTTACAAATACCTGTTTTTAAATCTAAAGCTCTTGAAAGCAGAAGGACTGTGGATGCACGACAATTACTTTTGTCCAGTCTATTTCAAATAGAATCCATCACACCAGTTTCATTTCCAAGGAGGATTGCTACATGCAAGGACACGGTAGTGCACAAGTATTTTAAACACTCGGCTCTCAAAAACATCTCTCAGTGAGTAAGAATAGCCTGTGTCTCACAGTGTGTATGATCAAGCTCTCATTTGGTATTTATCTGCTATCTTTTGTTTTGCATAAACACAGTTGTTTTTGTCAATCATGCTGCTTCTTGATTCTAAAATCTCATTTGCTGTTCCACTCATTACTGTGTATACCACTAATTTTGAAAAAAATAAATATATATAATTTTTTTTTATCACATTTGCATGCATATTGATAAACGGTAAAAAACTGAAATTATAATATTTAGTGATAAGCCAGCACTGGCCTGGTCAGGACACTGACAATCCTGTCTACTGTCCCAAAAACTGGACCATCCTTATTGTTGAACCCTGCTTTTAAGAAAACTACGATTAAAAAATTATTTTCAACCAGCCAAAGTGGCTAGTGGAAATGGCAGTCTTTACCCGCCACAGCTGAAATCTACCTGCATTTGGTGGTTTGGCGAGTATTAATGTCAAGCCCTAATTACAACTATAACCAATATGTAATATTATATGAAGGCAGAAAGTGAAAATAGCTCGATTCAAATGATCCAAAATAGTTGTCATTACTTTATTTTGCAATTTCTAGTATTGCCTTCTTTTCACCGTCATTTAATAATTTTGCAACTTTTCAGTCCAAGTTATATTTTTATCAGTAAAACACCTGAATTTAAAGCATTTTTTACTTTGAGTGTTGTCAGAAAATTATATATCAATAAAGAATGATGAATACAAAAGTAGTAGTGGTTCTTAAGATTGATGTGGTCTGGAATTGGTAATATGTGCTTGGGAAAAAATTTCTCAATATTAACTTGCATCATTATTTTGCATGAAATGTATTTTGTGTATTTGAATCATGCACATAAACAACCGAAATGTAATATGTGTCTTTCAACACTATGGGGCTCTAGGTTCTTGCAGCTTAAAAAAAATGTACCTGATAGTGGAGTTCATTCACGAAGGGAGTACCGGACCTGTCGCAAAGTCTTGGTACTCAGAGGGTCACTCGTGGTGGCCTCCATACAAGGAGATAGACAGGGTGTTGAAGAGTGTCCGGTTGATGGAGGCACCACAACCAGATAAAGGTTGGACCAAGCATCAGGCCAGAATTCTACACGAGTCAGGTACACAGAAGTACATTGTAAATAAACAATATTAAACAAAGGATAAATTCAATAATATATGACATTCCATAGACTATTGCATTCATGAATTGTTACATACTTTATTTCTTTCAGCATCTTTTGACAAGATTTCAAAGAAATGGAAACAGGCATGCTACACATCTGACATCTCGGAATCTGAAATGCCTGCAAAAAGAATTCCGAAGTAAGTTGTCAAAACACACATTTTACTTTTAACAACAATATTCAGTCTTCTGAAGCTAAACAAAGTTCATGTGAGTAACAAAGGTAAATATATTTAATTATAATATCAAATTCAGCCGTAGTTTTTACATCTCAATCACACTTATCAGGTAAATCAGGTATATTTAGTTTTAAATGTATCATCAACTGTTTGTTTGCATTTTTTGCAACACGCAAATACACAATTATGCCAGATTTAAACAAGCAAAAGGTTTTGTTATTTTTACTATTATATTTTGGCCATTTCCTAACTTTCCTAAGAATGATGGAAAGAAAACTTTTACTATAAAAATTATATTGAACTTATTTTTAAGTTTGTGTTTTTTTCTTCTTACATTTAAAAAACAAGACATTGTTATAATCCAATCATGCTTTGTATAATTAACTACCCTGATTGTGCTCATAGAAAGAAAATATACACATCAGATGATGAGCCTTGCGATACTCCCCACAAAAAAAAGAAACTAAATAAAGAAAAAAGTCTACCAACACCAAGGGTCCCACCTGCACCAAAAGCTCCAACACCCCCAAGACATATCAGGGCAAAAGGTAAAAATACACCACTTATATTACTGCCAGTCAAAAGTGTATGTATGATCACTGAGCAGTTTTTTTCTTTTTCAGGTCCCCTTGTACGACCTCAGCTAACATCATGTAAAACAATTAACAGTTTTTGCAATTGTAAGTTTTAATTAGTAAAACAGATATTTGATGTTTTAAGTACTTTGTGATATGCTCAAGAATGTTCCTTAATCACAGTAAATTAAATGTAATGCACAAGCTCTTGTGACATGCTGCTTTACCATAATGTTTTCAGCTGAATCCAGTAATATTGTTCTTTTAACATTTTGCAAAAAACTACTGTTATTACATTCATAAATTGAGTATTACATTTTAAGAGGCACAAATAACTTTTAATTGCTAATTAGAAGCAACAGCACTCTCAAGCTATAAAGATCTGTGCAGTACAATGTAATTTTTGTTTGTGAGACAGATATAACATCTGTTTCATCTGTAATGTTTCAACAGCATTTGTCCGCGACCAACAAAAAGCTACAGAAAAGCAACAGCAGGCCTGTTTTGAAACTCCCTCCACTAGTCAAGGTAACTCGCTTTACATGAATACTGTAACTACAAACTGTAAAAGCTGTAACTTCACAGCATTCATGACTCAAAAGGCTGACTCAATGACAGGCTGGTTCATGATTCTGATCGCTGAATAGACAACACTCACCTACAGTTTGTGCACAAATATAAATAAATGTAATATTCCGATCCTATTTTTAATAGAAGTACATTGTACCTCTATTATATATATATATATATATATATATATATATATATATATATATATATATATATATATATATATATATATATATTTAGTTGAAGCAAGTGACTTGAATATATATACAGTTGAAGTCAGAATTATTAGCCCCCCTGAATTATTAGCCCCCCAGTTTATTTTTCCCCCAATTTCTGTTTAACAGAGAGCAGATTTTTAAAACATATTTCTAAACATAATAGTTTTAATGACTCATCTTTAATAATTGATTTATTTTATCTTTACCATGATGACAGTAAATAATATTTGACTAGATATTTTTCAAGATACTTCTATACAGCTTAAAGAGACATTTAAAGGCTTAACTAGGTTAATTAGGTTAACTAGTCAGGTTAGGTTAATTAGGCAAGTTATTGTACAATGATGGTTTATTTTGTAGACTATCAGAAAAAAATAAAGCTTAAAGGGGCTAATAATTTTTACCTTAAAATGGGTTTAAATAATTAAAAACTGATTTTATTCTAGCTGAAATAAAACAAATATATAGACATAAAAATATTATCAGACATACAGTGAAAATTTCTTTGCTCTGTTAAACATCATTTGAAAAATATACATAAAAAAAGAAAAACTAATTCAAAGGGGGGCTAATAATTCTGACTTCAACTGTATATTATATGGCTAGGAGAAAGTGCAACACAAGCTAATTTTTAAATTGAGTCCACTGGACAAGAAATGCTCATAGGGGAAACTGACATTATTTAAACATAAAGAGTCACAATCAACTGGCCGAGAAGAAAATAATATTATAAAATAGGATTTCAGTTATTAAGGTGAATAGTTTAGGAAACCCAGTTTGCCAGAGCCAAAACAAGTACAATGTGTCAGATTCTGTGTCAAAGAATGACACAATTTGACTCAATGTATCGATTGTACCCACTTAAGAATCACACGCAGAAATGTTGTAAAATGCCCAGAGACTTTTATAGGCATAGGTTGAAAGGACAAGCACCACTCCCTTTGTATCGGTTTAAAGAATTTATCTTCCAGAAGTTTTCAGTGTTCATTTCAAAATTAATTTCCTATACTGAAAGATTCATCCGGTTCATCATTGAAAGAGTTTGAAAGCATCAGGAACCCTTTAGTCACTGACAAGTACAATGTGTCAGCTTCTGTGTCAAAGAATGACACAATGGGATACAATGTCTCAAAATGTACCCACTCAAAAATAACCACAAGCTGAAATACTGAAATACACGGAAAACTTCATAGGCATAGGTTGAGAACTGGTCTAGAAGGACAGGACCACTTCCTCTTGTAACTGTTAAAAGATATTATCTTTCAGAATCTTGCAGTAAGTCATCAGAGTTTAAATCCTTCTCCTATCCTTAAATTTTCATTGTTACTAGCAGTTAAAACCATGACTCCCTTATCACAGTCAATATAACCAGATATCGACTTTCATAATAATTGTGCACAAATTGTATGTTTCATGATCTGCTTATTCTGCCAAAAGTTGAAAGCCTCTTTAAAGACTGAATCTTCTCTGAACCAGGTATTACAATTAAAAATGTCAAATAACATTTCATAATTGCAAAGAAAATAATTGCAGTTTCAGCTCCAGACGTACCTGTGAGGTTCTGCCAGGAAGTGGAGCACCAAGACACTTGGGATAAACCCCAACCTGAAAATCAAGGTAAAAAACAAAATAAATAATAACAGATTCATTGGTATTTGAAATAAGAACTGAAATAAGAAAATTGCTCCACATACTCACACTAGGTAACTCAACATTTTCTGTACAATCCAACAGAGGACACATTTTCTGTGCTGCGGCCTTTACAAGACAGAGCACCACGTAAGTTGTATGTCTCACTTCAGGTAATTACGGTAACATTTAATTTAGCTGTATTGTAAAAAAGAAAATGTTTGATTAAACAAGGCTGTAAAGCTAAGACTAAAATACAAAAAAGAGAACACAATTCATCTACAACAGTAGAAAGAGTACCATTTTGTCAAATGTCAAGAAAGCTCAATAAAGACAGAGCTTCTCATATGCAGATCACCAATGCGATACCTGCCCATATTGAAATCTGTTGCATTTAAATTTATGCAAATTACATATATGCCATGCAAGTTCCTATTTGGATTTTACAAATAAAATATATTTTATTTATGCAATATACATTTTGAAATATTGCAAAAATGGCTGTGCTGCTTACAAATATTATCTTTCAACGATTGGAATAATATGTACAGATATGTTCACACACACGCACGCACACACACACACACACACACACACACACACACACACACTCTGCTCAGCACATATGAGTACACCTCCTTTTGAATTGGAATATTGTAATCTATTTTTCAGTAAACAGAGATAATATTTTTGTTCATTTAAATAAAAGATGTTTATTAAACAGTTATGTGCACTAAAATACAAGTTTGGCCACATAACATCTTTAGGAATAAAAATTTAAATTTAAAAAATTTAAATTTAAATTCAAATGAGTATTTGCACAAAAAAGTAAACTACAAATTTTTAAATTTATAATAATAATAATAAATGTAATATTATTTTAAGTTTCTCTTGATTTTTTCCTGTATTTTAGAGGTTTTTTGTATATATTTTTGAACCGTAATATAAATTTATTTAGCTAAATTATTTTGACTTTAGTACTGACAAACCTAATGGACAAATATAATATTTTAAAGCATTCTACAGAAAAAAATATATATATATATATATATATATATATATATATATATATATATATATATATATATATATATATATATATATATATATATATTAAATGTAATTATTAAAACCTAAAAATATTAATTATTAATATAAAATTTACATATCTATACATATTTGTAATTCCAGTTGTTTAACAAATATATAAGTGGTCAATGACAAATATTGTATGTGAAGTCTAAATATGAACTTTTAATTCAATTATTTGTTTTCTATATAAAGGGTCATTAAAAAAAGAATACCACAACTTTGAAAATCTGTATTTAATCAAAGAAACATGATGGAACCTTGGGTAAATAATCAGTGTGAAGTCCTTAAAAGTTTTTTAGTAGTAAACAAGTTCATAGATGTTCAATATGACCTCCTCTTCTTTGAAGAGTTCTTGATTTTAAAAGTTGTGGTATTCTTTTTGAATCACCCTGTATATTTACATGCATCAGATTTCTATATGGGTGACCTGATCACCTACATATTTCTACCATCAAAGATTAAATAAAACAATAATGAAGTATACAGAGGAAATCCTAAACACATTTATTGTAATTTTTTGCAACCTTTTTATACTTTTGTTTGTTTGTTTTTTATTATTTAGACAACACATACTCTGTCCAAGATCCAAAGCCATCAGCAGATCAAAGAAAAATGCAGAGTAAGTGTAAAAAATAAATAAATTATATACATTTTATGTAGTGTCATAGTAGCAAATGCAACTTACCAACTTGACCTTTTTCTCAGCACCAGTTTTTCCAATAAGCATGTCCCATGTAAATGAGCAAGAAGATGCTTGGGGGGACCACCCATCGAGCTATCGAGGTGCAAGAACATTCAAAAAAACATACACAGCAAATTAGTTTCTAATTATTAACATGGTAATGTTACATTGTCTGTACAATCACACAGAAGACACAACTTCTGAGCTGAGACCTTCAAGTACCCAGGCAAGAGCGAAGAGTAAGTCATTTGTTTTTTTAATTGACAGTTACTTCTTATGAATTATTATTATTATTATGTTTTTTATACAGTATTTGTAGTTGTATTTATATACTGCTAACCAACATCTATTAATGTAGTTAAATCTTAACAAATTAATTAAATTTCTTGCAAATTAATTAACAATTTGCTAATGCTAAATGCATGATTCAGTGTGCAGTTGTTACGAAGTGTTACCCAAACTTTCTTCCTTCTTGCTGAACACAAATGAAGATATTTTGAAGAAAGTTGGAAACCTGTAACCATTTACTTCCATAGCATTTTCCTACTATAGAAGTCAATAATCACTGGCTTTTAGCTTTCTTCACAATACCTTCCTTGTGTTTAGCAGAACAAAAAAAAAACTCAAATGTTTATAACCACTTAATGGTGTGTAAACGTAAGTAAATGTACATCCTTTTAATTTATTTGTAAACATATTAATTAACACTGAATATAAAACTTGTTCAAAGCAACTAATCAATGACATTTTCCAATTTTCTGTGAAAATTTTCCATGGTTAATAAGCTGTTCGCAAAACATTATCTAATTATTTCCTTGTAACCTAATAAATACAACACTATACAACAACAAAAAACACTTCGTTAATTATAGTGACAGTAAAAAAACTCACTGTATTCAGAATATTAATGTATTAGAGTACAATATATAATTTATCATTACCTATAAATTAATGGTTTGAAAATTAATTTAAAGTGTTTTGTTAATTTATGCTTTCAATAACTTTGGGGAACTAACGATTTCGTATGCACAGAAAAATTCACATATAAACTATTTTACGTAAAAGCACAGACCAAGAGGGGGTTGGCTTCTGTCTGCTTTTTAAAATTCAGTTTTATTTCCTCTTAATTCAGTTTTGCTATTTTGCTTTTCTGAATTCTGTGAATAGTTTAAGTCATTTTAGCCATAGAAAAACAATGTGTAATCAGACGGATATAGTTTTTTTTTTATCGTTTAAGGTTTCAAGCATATTATTACAATATCCTCATAACATTTTTGTGAATCGTTCAAAAGTGATTTTGCTTGCAGATGCTTCTGGTATCAGCCGATGGAGCTGCATCTCCAGTCAATGCACACGTAAGTAAAATTTAAGTGCTAAGAATAATAATAATAATTAAAAAATATTTACGTATAGTTGAATAGAGATTAACCCACTTACTGTGTTGCAGCTGTGGAGAGGGCAATTTTGGAGAAGCTTAATGAGCTGGACATGAAGATTACCCATCTAACTTCAGTGGTCCAGTCCCTTGCCCCTCGGTCAAGTGGTCAAATGGTGGTGGACACTGAGGATGACACCTTTCCTATTGAAACAATGGAGGACCTTGAACAACTGGAATGGCAATTAGCTGAAAAACCAATGATGGAGAAGATGGTACGAATATTTAAGATTTAAAGGTTTTACAGCTGTTGTTAAGTAAATCTTTATTATATGGCCAGTTTCACAGACAACACTTAAGGCTAGTCCCAAACTAAAAATGTATGTGTGAGCTGTGTGATGCCTTACAATATCTCATTGCCATTATTTTGTTACCAGATGCACGCTAGTATTGTGCTTATATTTTCTTTCACATGGATTTTTATAAAAGAAGTTTTATATCTAACATTAACTAAGACTTATAGTCCAGACTTAAGCTCATCCTTGTCTGTAAAACTGGGCCATAGTCCTTGCACTTTGTCTGTAAAGATTTAATATTACCTTTTATTTTTAAGATGAAGAGGTTATCCATCAGAGGAGGACAAACTCTGAAAAAAACCATTTGGCGTGTAGCCTCCAAAGTGTTTGGTCCAGTGGCCAAACAGCTCAACTGGTGTGGAAGAGGAGATAAAAGAGGCCTAAAAAACACAAATATTGGGACACTTGTGATAGGTATGTTTAATTGTCTTGCAATGAACGGTTTAGATAATACCTATAAGACAGAACTGCCAGTATATCTCTATAGCATGATTACCTTGTACACACATAATATGGTTATCAGTGTGCTATAAGCTTACGAGCTAGCATATGCTGTTCATATATTGTAAAATGATATTTAATACACAAGAGTGTTTTATAAATAAAATTTAGATCATTATTTTAAGTGGAGAATTGTTCATTCTTGTATATTAGGGCAAGGAGATTAAACCTTAAATCAAAACCTTGATTGATTGAACACTTTACCTCCTTTTGAAATATTGAATCATTATATTATTTTCCAAGTAATTTTTTGTACTTAATCAAGTTCCATTTATTCATTTACTAAACATTTCAGTTTTAGTGTTAAAAGAAAGTTTCCCTAAAAAAATATTTCCATGTCAAAAGTGGAAAATGACAAGTATCTTTAACAAGCATAACTTGTGTCTGGAAAATAGTAAATAATAAAGCAATGTGAAAAAGTACATAATGTGAACATTGCTGTTCACAATAATATTTTAAGTGCGTGTGTGTGCATGCTTCTCTTTACGAAAAGACAGCTTACATTGTATGTTCATTCATTCATTTTCTTTTTGGCTCAGCCCCTTTATTATTTCGGGGTCGCCACAGTAGAATGAACCGCCAACTTATCCAGCATTCGTTTTACGCAGCGGATGCCATTCCAGCTGCAACCCATCACTGGGAAACATACACACACACACTCATACACTATGGACCATTTTTTTAGCTTACCCAATTCACCCATACCTCGTCTTTGGACTTTGGAAATCGGAGCACCCGTAGGAAACCCAAGCGAACACGGGAAGAAATTGAAAACTCCACACAGAAATGCCAACTGACCCAGCCGAGGCTCGAACCAGAGACCTTCTTGCTGTGAGGCGATAGTGCTGATTACTGCACCTACCTTGTATGTGATAACTAGAAATAATAAAAACAAAACCTCAGTCGATTTGATTATGAATAAACGCTAAAAAAAGTGAGTTATGCTTCACAAATTATAGGTCATATAATCAAAAAGAAAATCTGTCATGCCTCTGATTATTAATCACATTGCCTGCATTCGCTTGAGCTTTGCTGAAGCACATGTGGACGGTACATGCATTAAATCGCCACGTGGGGATATATGTCGGTTATGGATTTAGGTTTCGATTTTCGAATAATCTCCCAGCACTACAGTATAATGCATATGTACACTTTTACAGTATTCATTATTTAGCAGTCAATTTGTCGTATGATATTAATCTAATAAATTTAAAGAACAAATTTTCCCGAAATTTAAGTTAGCCCTAATCACCTTGAACTGCTGCTTGGTCAGTTGTCATCACAACGTGTTTAAACATAGCTTTATTCGTCTAAATAAAGTTATTACCTTGTTAAATTTACTACAAACAAAGTGGAATAAATATTTTACTGACCACACATATCAATAACAATGAATCAGACTGCTTACCTCAGTATTCCCGCGTGGACTGGTGTCTTCTACGTGCTGAGTGTGATGCTTTGAGGAAACATGCGCAATAGTGATGAAGTTTCGAACACAAAAGAGTCGATTCCTTGAATTTGACCACGTTGTCCAAATGCATACTAATGCAAGTACACTTGTTTTTGTTGTTGTTATTTTTTCTTTATTCATTTTATGGCGGATTTAAGCTTTTGCACCTCTCGTTTCTATTTGACATCAATTTTTTTCAAAGCTATAGCTTAATTTATTTGAGAGTAACATTTTAAAGAATATGATATTGATTACATGAGGACGGTGCATGATCGAATAGTGAAAATATTTCCAATCTAAGCCGTATTTCAACAACAAATGAACAGCAATCAAATAAAGGTAGGCTAAACTGATTTAAAAAATGGTGTTAACGATCATTATCTAAAATAGACGATATGCCATTTAGCTAAACGCATTTCAAACAATCATAGTATTATTTCTTCCACTCTATTATTATTATTATTATGTAGTCAAATGCAATAATTAATATGGTGTGTATTAATTTTGGTCAGATAAAAATAAAAGGCTCACAATAAAATAAAACACCCCCTGAGCCTTCTTAAAACCGCCTTATTTTAATTTCTTTATATTTTTTCTTTTTTTAACAGGTGCAGCTATGAGGAACCCCGTGCTTCCGTCTCCAACAGAGGCAGAAGCCGAAAAATATTTGAAAGACTTTCTCCGCTTGGCCCCAGGAAGAATGGCCTCTTAAGCCAGTTGTTTTTTTAAATTTATTTATTTGCTGCTATTTGGTTTTGTTTGCTTCAAAAAATATGAATTCTAATCAATTATAATATAATAAAATTCTACAAATAATTCTTCAGCCGTTGTGTTTTTCATTTTGAGTGGATATACTTTAGCTTATGTGAAGACGGATGTATAACCAGAGTACCTGTAACTGTTATTTATAGCAGTATGAATGAAGGAATGTCTAAATAAACAAATAAAAAAAACGACGTCTATGCTACATAAATAAGATGTCTCACAGACCTAACATTTTAAAAATGAACATCTGTAATGCATCGCATAGACGTTGTTAGAATGTATGACAAGGACGTCTATGCGACGTTTTCCAGATGAGCAAACGCCCTGAATAAGACGTCTCCCAGATGAAAACGCGGATGTCCAGCAGACGTCTCTGCGACGCATGTGTGCTATCTGGGATTGTGTATAAACAAGGATTTCCGCTAGATAAAAAAAATTGTGAATTCCAAAATAAAAACTTTAGGCTTTAAAAAGTCCTAAATTTACTGAAATACTGTGTTGTATGTCTTGAATCCTTTTTTAAACAAGTCTTCATTTTCCTTTGTTCATGTTTTGCTTCGTAATCTGGCCAAAACCCACACAATCACCAGCAATCCATCTCAATAAAACTTTCAACTTTTGTTCAAAAAGGTCATTTTAACTCTATTTATCATAATGATTTAATTATTTTCCTTACAATAACATTTGTTTAAACGTGCTCCATGTATTTACTGCTGAGGACATCAACCTGGACAGATTGTTGTGCATAAATTTAGTTTATTATAGGTTTTAAAACATTGAAAATATTTGTTTATTTTTTTGTTATGTTTTCGAAGTTTATGTTGGAAAAAAATTGTGTGGATACAAGTAAAGCTTGCTTGTTTTTACACAATATTTAAAATCTTTTGCTAAAAAATATCTAAAATATTTAAATTTTTTATTATTCATTTATTATTTTATTATTAAATGTATTAAATATTATATTTTTTTGATAGAACAAATAAAAAAAATTCATCTTGGCCATTTGAAAAATTCCTTAGCCTTTAGCCCAGGGGTCACCAATCCTGGTCCTGGAGGGCCGGTGTCCCTGCAGGGTTTCGCTCTAACTTGCCTCAACACACCTGCCTGGATGTTTTAAGTATACCAAGTAAGAGCTTGATTAGCTTGTACAGGTGTGTTTGATTAGGGTTGAAGGTATATCTGCAGGACACCGGCCCTCCAGGAACAAGTTTGGTGACCAATGCTTTAGCTCTTCATGAGTTTAAATTTTCATTCATAATAGTCTTAAAAATGTCTTTAAAAGTCTTAAATTTAACTTGGTGAAACCTGTAGGAACCCTGGTTTAAAGTATGTCAGAAAATGTCGTTGCCCCTAATTTAAAATATGCTGAATGAAATGGACACTAAAATAATTAATTATTATAAAACATTGTACAGTATTCTAAACTATATGATGTTGTTGTAGGACGACGTGAGACAAAAACAAATTATAGTGGAACAATAACGTTTAGCATTGCACTGACTACAACTGGCCAACCAATTAGTCTAAAAATGACTTTTGCTGTTAGAAATGGATTACAGCATGCTGATGATATGCAAACATTTGAGTGGAAGGTTTTTATGTTTTAAGTTTTTCAGGACAACAGTATCTCCAGCAGAAAATATATCCAAAGATGTCGTTTTAAATTGTAAAGAAATCTGTGCTTTTGTAACTAATGAAGACAACAGAAGTCAATGATTAATCAGAATAATCTTGCCTGACATGTTTACTGCTCCAAAATACTTTAAAAGTTTCTCAAATAAAAATTTGAGTTCAAAGGGAATTTATTTATTTATTTATTTTTTTCAGACATTTAAAATGTGCTGCGCAGGGGATATGGCTTTTTGTTGGTCGCAAGACCAATACAATAACTGGCACACTAAAGCCAAATTAACACAAACTATTGCAATTAGAGCTCTACTACGCCACCCAGTACATTAGCTAGGACATAAAACACAGGTTCATACTTCTGACAAAGACAATGAGACGTGGATATAGAAGAATAAGGTTTCTTTTATTACAATTCAATTATCTCTGAACCACAAATGTTAAAAGACATGCACATGCATTCTTTTTAAAAAAGGCACTAGTGGAGGCAATTACAAAAAAAAAAAGATAAATCCTCATCCAACCAGAGGAGCTGGGCACTGGGCCCAAAAATGACCCACAGATTCACACGTGCACACTTTGATTTAAAACACCACACAGTGAACTTCAATGCACACAAGTGGGCAAAAGACTAATTAATAGAAAAAGAGTCACGCTGGACAGTGGCCCGACTGTCCATACGAGACACCCCCAGCTCCTAGGGAAAGAAGAAAAACCACAATTAGAAAAAATAGAAAAAAAATAAAATAAAATACAACAAGCACATATATTAAATGAGCTCATAGAGGCATCAAAATGAGAGACTACCTGAGAGCGGCTACCAGCCACTCAGCGGGGCATGGAGGTGACAGGCCCCAGCTAATCATACGGTGTAAAGCACAAGGTCGCAATGTTAAAACAGGACAAAGCACCACAAATGCAGCAATTGAAGCAAAGCAAAGCAGTTCTCAAGACCACACAATTATTTTAAGTTTCCTATTTTTGTAAATATGCAAAAGAAACAAAGATCAGAGAACAAATATGCAAAAAGCAAAACACTGATACAAAAGCAGCAAAACAAAAACGAAACAACTCAAAAACACAAATAGAACAAAACTAGAAACATAACAACTGAAAACAAAACAAAACTAGAAACAAAACAGCAGCATCCAGCATGTCAAGTGCAGGAGACGCTCAAGCCTCAGTGCATGATAAAACAGAGCACAATCAACCGACATACCTTCCAAATACAGTGGATTACAGGGGTTTCACATACCACTACACGAGATGTCAGTCATCCCTCCGGCAGAGCAAGGCATCTGTACTAATAACTAGCTAAAAGATATAAAAATCAGTTTCTATTTCTAGTTATTCGATATGCACAAAATGTTTGAGCGGTATCGCTCTACTTACTCACTGGGCCACCGTGCCGCCCGATCAAGGTCAAGGAGGAGAATTGGGGAGGAAGGGGGATTTCTTCCAAATGAAGATAAGGTGGACTGAAAACTTCTTTATAGTAGCTTAGGGCTCATATGATTGGAAGATAATGATTAGCTAATACGAGACCGGCCGTGATAAATCATAAGCACGTGATCCTCTCGAAATTAGTTTATAAACAAACTTCACTTATTACTCGTGGGGTCCGTTCTTCGTACGTGGATTACTCAATTAGCTGGATTTGGATATTGACGATTTGACACGATCCAGGATCGTTTCGTTCTTCAAAGCTGATCCGAGAGTTGTTGTCATAGCAACAGTTCTGCTAGGTCAAACCTGATCGGGAGCAGGTTCAATTCATATAAACAGGATTAGATCGGCTCAGTTCAAGCAAATATAATACAGAAAGTATGTTCTGAATTGTGATATTTTCTTACAGTAGTAGTTATATACACTTGGGAAAATGGTACATATTTTTAACTATATATATATATATATATATATATATATATATATGTATATATATATATATATATATATATATATATATATATATATATATATATATATATATATAAAGTTATAGTCATTAATAAAATAAATAAAGTTATACATATTAATAAAACTTATGCAATCTGCACCCTCAAAATGAAAGTACAAAGACTGTCACCTGGTGGTGCGAAGAGAAAACTTATTGATATGAACTTTTTAGATCGCTTTAGTACAAATTGTGTATAATAGAAATGCAGAATATGTGACTTTTTTTAAAGCAATAATACATTTATGCAGTCATAAACATGTTTTAATTGTTAATATGCCAGTGATTTGATGCTTCACAAAAGTTGCAGACGCCTTTACCAATATCAAAATGCTTTTGTAAACAACCAGTTATTCTTTACACCGATTAAAAAAACAACTACTATAATAAAGAAAATCTTTTCTAAATGTAGAACTAAATACATTGATTTGCATTGAAATACATGATGAATTGTAAAGCCTGCAGCTCACAACAAATGTGGAAGGTTATTGCATTGCATATTTAACAAGCTGTTTACAGCTAATTTGATGTAATTTTGCTCACATGGATAATTGAATATTAATCAGATGATGTCATTACGCTGCTGTGCCGTCAGCCAATCGTTGCATTGCTGATCATGATTTTGAGGATCGATAGATCTGTCCTTCATAACACACGCAGCGATCTCAGATCAGTTTATCCAGACATTCAATTCAATTCAATTCAATTCAGCTTTATTTGTATAGCGCTTTTACAATGTAGATTGTGTCAAAGCAGCTTCACATAAATGGTCATAGTAACTGGAACAGTGTGGTTCAGGTTTTAGTGTTTAAGTTCAGTTCAGTTCAGTTTAGCTCAGTTCAGTGTGATTTAATCACTACTGAGAGTTCAAACACTGAAGAGTCAATTCATCGATGCGTAGCTCTACCAATCCTGAACCATGCGAGGCAGTGGCGACAGCGGAGAGGGAAAAAAAACTTCACCTGATGGGAGTGAAGAAAAAAAACCTTGAGAGAACCAGACTCAGTTGGGCACGACCATTTTAATTTCTCCGCTGGCCAAAAGTCTTGTGCAGAACTTCATTCGCCGTGGTTTATGCTGGAAGATGGCCTCAATGAAGACTCGTCTGTCCCTGGAGCGTCGCTGGAATCAGACTCATGTTCTCCACTCCCCATGACCATCAGCGCAGCAGCAGCTCAGGATATGGCCTGGTCCCGAATATGGAATCCTTGGGATCATCACGTCGCTGGTCTTGGATCCAATCAGTGACTCCGCCTAATCTGAGGACCTCGGGATGAGTATCCCCAGGTGAAAATAGAGAATAAAGAGAATAATTAGCGTAGCTGCTGTTCATAGTGTATATAAGCAAGATGTAGAAGCCAGTGTGGAACCCGCTAGGTGATGCACTGAGTGTATGCTTTACTAAACAGATAGGTCTTTAATCTAGTTTTGAACTGGGAGAGTGTGTCTGAGCCTCGGACATTACCAGGAAGGCTATTCCAGAGTGTAGGAGCCATGAAAGAGAAGGCTCGACCTCCTTTACTTGATTTTGCTATTCTAGGTACTACCAGAAGCCCTGAATTTTGAGATCTTAAGGAGCGAGTTGGTTCGTAGCGAGACAGAAGGTTGGTTAGATAAACAGGAGCTAGATTATTTAGAGCTTTATAGGTGAGAAGTAATATTTTAAATTCAATACGAAATTTAACAGGCAGCCAGTGTAAGGAGGATAAAATTGGGGTTATATGATCATATTTTCTGGACCTGGTCAGAACTCTGGCTGCTGCATTTTGTACTAATTGAAGTTTGTTAATAGAGGATGCTGGGCAGCCAGCAAATAGAGCATTACAGTAATCCAGTCTCGAAGTCACAAAAGCATGGACTAGCTTTTCTGCATCTGAGATGGATAGCATATTTCTTAATTTAGCGATATTTCTCAGATGAAAGAAGGCAGTTTTTGTGACATGGGATATATGGTTTTTAAAAGTTAGATTGCTGTCTAATATGACACCCAGATCTTTTATAGTAGAGCTAAAGCTAACTTTGTATCCCTCTAATTTTAAATTGAGTTGCGAGATCTGCTGTGTGCAAGATTTTCTAAAGATTTATTTCATTCTAATCTGATTCGCGAACTTGTTTGAAGAACCATATTAGCGAGAGATCAATTATCAAGATTAAAAGATCCAGGATCTGCCAAATCATCTAGATCATTTAAGCGAGGTACGAAGAACGGACCCCAGGTTATTTCTCCAATAGGAAACTGAAGTTCTAAAACAATAGCATATGAGATCAGGGGCCTGTTTCAGTAAGGAGGTTCAACCAACTCAGAGTTTAAACTTGAACTTGAACTGAGTTGATTTACCGAGAGATTAAAAACTCAAGTTTTCTGTTTCAAAATAGTTAATCTGAGTTGGGTCAATAAACTTTGCCTAGACCAACTCAGAGTTAAGCGTGCACACCATGAATATAAAAAAGGCATTATCAATGGAGCGCAGATATTACGAGTGACTATGGCAACATCTGAAAAAAGAGATCAGCATTTCTTTCTCCAGCTGAACTTGATGTGCTCATGCAAAATTATAGCAAATATGAGCATATATTTTAAAAAGCAACACCACTGCATCAGGAAACAAAAACAGTTAGCGTGGGAAAACATAGCTGCTGAAGTTAATGCGTAATTATACATTTTAAGTATTTAAATATTAAGTATAATAAAATAAGTAATGTAATGTGTGATCATTACATTTTTACCCATGTTCCCACTTTTATAAACGTTGATCAGTTTTAATAGATTTAAAAGTGCACTTGTCTGCCTCTTATTGATCAAGGGATAGAGGTTGATATGACATTTAGAATATAAGCAGAACTAAAAAAATGTTTTATAAAGAATAATAATCCCATTAATCCAGTAACAGTACATGTCAAAGGACAGTGAATTTAAGCAAAACATTTATTTTAAAAGGACAAGCCATTCTCGTACGTGACTTACATTTGTTCTTTGTGTGACTGAAATGTAGGCAATAGCAATGTTTCCATCCAAAAATATTAATTACATTTATGTGCAAAACTGGAATATCACATAAAATATATGCAAATAGATCAGCGTTTCCATGCTACGAATCAAAGAGAACAAAATCATCACTTCCTAATTAACTGGCAAAAGCATTTGCATAAGTTCATTTGTTCATTTTCTTTCGGCTCAGTCCCTTTAATTATCAGGGGTCGCCACAGCGGAATAAACCACCAACTTATCCAGCATATGCTTTAAACAGCGCATGCCCTTCCAGCTTCAACCCAGTATTGGGAACATTTGCGTAAGTTATGTACAATAATGCAAACTCAAAAATATTAGCGTCAATTATGCGCACTTGCTATGAACATGCAGGATTTGTCTCAATCGTGTCTTCCAAGCAAGTTAAAAATGTTTAAATGGAGTGGAAGTTGAATGAACACGGTTAATTTAGAGCGAGTTCATTTGATTGTTTGCATTTAAAGCCACAGGCACAAAAAGAGCTTGGTTTTCTTCTGACCCCCAAAATGAGATATTCTGCAAGGTACATGATCTGATTTTGAGCCAAAACCTTTAATATCTTGTAAAAAGGTTCATAATAAGAACCCTTTAAACAGGATTGTTGATGCAGGAATGAAAATAGCCTCACCATTTACTCTCCCTCGTGTGGGTTTTAAACCTTTATGAGTTTCTTGATCCTGTTGAACTCAAAAGAAGATGAAAACGCAGAGATTGGCTTACTTTGTGTTCCAGAAAAAAGGAAAAGTTCAAAACTGCATAACACAGAGTAAATGGTAAGGTCATTTTCATTTGTGGGTGAAACATCCATTTCATGCTTGTTCCTTTGGGCCTTCATACTAAAAGTTCACTTTTTTTTTTAGACCTGGTGGTGCTGAAAGAAGAGACTCATCAAATGGAGGAGAAACAGCAGTTAGAGAAACCCCAAGAGATAATGAATAATGAAAAACCCACACTGACTAAAAAGACTTCACGTGGAAGACCTCAGAAACCCAAATCTGGATGTCTTTTAAGCTGTAAACAGTGTGGAAAGAGATACAGTCAAAAGTCACACCTGAGAGTTCACATGAGAGTTCACACTAAAGAGAAACCTTACACCTGTGAACAGTGTGGAAAGAGTTTTGGTTATATGCAAGGCTTTAGAACCCACATGAGAATTCACACTGGAGAGAGGCCGTACACATGCCAACAGTGTGGAAAAAGCTTCTATTATGCAGGAAGCATTGCGGTGCACATGAGAACTCACACTGGGGAGAAGCCTTTCAGCTGTGCACAGTGTAGAAAAAGTTTCAGTCAAAAGCAGAACCTTGACATTCACATGAAAGTTCACACTATGGAGAAACCTTACACCTGCGAACAGTGTGGAAAGAGTTTTGGTTATGTACAAGGCTTTAAAACCCACATGAGAATTCACACTGGAGAGAGGCCGTACACATGCCAACACTGTGGACAAACCTTCTATCATGCAGGAAACTTTGCAGTGCACAGGAGAATTCATACTGGAGAGAGGCCATACACATGCCAACAGTGTGGACAAACCTTTCATCATGGAGGAAACTTTGCAGCACACATGAGAATTCACACTGGGGAAAAGCCTTACTCTTGCCCTCAGTGTGGAAAGAGTTTTAAGCGAAATGGCTCCCTTGAAGACCACATGAGAACACACACTGGAGAGAGAATTTTTACTTGCACACAGTGTGGGAAAAGTTTCTCTCAAAAACAAAGCCTTCACATCCACATGAGGATTCACACTGGAGAGAAACCTTACACATGCACAGAGTGTGGTAAAAGTTTCATATGTAAAAACGCACTCGATTACCACATGAAAACTCACACCGGAGAGAAGCCGTTTGCATGTAATCAGTGTGGAAAGAGCTTCATAACCAAAGCTAGCCTTAAGAATCACATGAATGGTCACACTGGAACCATAGTGTTCACATGTGATCAGTGTGGAAAGACTCTCACACGCAAAGACTCCATTAAGCAACACATGAAGACTCACTCAAGAGAGGATTGTTTTAGATGCAGTGAGTGTGGAAAAGACTTTAAACATAAAAGAAGCCTCAACACTCACATGAAGCTTCACAATGGAGAGCAGAGTCCTCAAAATTGAGGCCTTGTCCACACAAACACTGGTATATTCAAAACGGCAGCTTTTTCATGTAGTTTGGCTGTTCGTTGACGTGAAGTTTATTCATAAATTACTTTCGAAAGGATCACATGTTTATGATTGTCCACAACTGGTCCTGCATTAGCTAAGACGATTCACCAATCAGATGATTCCTAACTCACTATAAATAACCAGAGTTTCTTACCTCTGTTATCTTTGTCTTGAGAAATTCCCCTCCCACCCCTACTCCCCCTCCTTCTAGATTGTAATGTAATGTAATGTAATGGGTATTTATTGTATATAGCACATTTATTGTGTATGGCCATACACCCAAAGCGCTTCACAATCATGAGGGGGGTCTCTCCACACCACCACCAGTGTGCAGCATCCACTTGGATGATGCGACGGCAGCCACAGGACAACGGCGCCAGTGCGCTCACCACACACCAGCTATTGGTGGAGTAGAGAAACAGTGATAGAGCCAATTCGGTGGAAGGGGATGATTGGGAGGCCATGATCGTATGGGCCGATAGAGGGACTTTGACCTGGACACCGGGGTTACACCCCTGCTCTTTCACGAGAAGTGCCATGGGATGTTTAACGTCTCATGCTAAACTTCGTTAGCAATGTTGCCTCAAAGCAAGAATGTTACAGGTTAAAGTTTGCTGAACCGGTTAACATTTTGTGTGGAGTTTGCTCGTTCACTCTGTGCTCGCGTAGGTTTTCCCCAGGTTCCTCCCACAGTCCGATCTAATTAAACTGAACATTCTACATTGGCACCATAGTCGAGCTCTTAGTAAGCCATATAGCTCTCTTTAGCCATCTCTATATCTGTCAGTTGAACAGAAATGAGTCAGGGGAGTTTATCAAGAATTACCTGAGCTCAAACTCCCCTCACGCCCTGTTTACAGAAGGGAGCCCAGGGCTCGAGGATCTTATGAGCTTAGGGCTCTCCCCCGGGACAGCTTTCCCTCCTTTAAATCTCTTAAATTATTATATGCAATCTCCTCAGTTATTGGACTTTTTAACTGACAAGGGGAAAAACTTCAAAAACATATACACTATGACTTAAACTACTACTGTTGACTGTTGTGTTTAAGGATAGTGTAATGCAATATTAAAATTCAGGATTTAATAATGAATATAGAGAATTCCAGATGTTTCAGAGAGCAGGTCGACACACACACATAGATTGCTATGATAAAGCAGGCTAAACAACCATACATGTATCAATTAAATAAATTCAGATTTTTTTTTTTTGATAGGCTAAAAATGTTCATGTGTTAGCTATCTACCACTAACAAGTAGTCTTATATGCAAAGATGTGTTATTCAAAAATTTGTTTTTAGTTATTAAAAAATACTAATTGTCCATATTGGCTCTGTTCAATTTCCCTTGTCTGTCCGACACAGTGCTCAAGCTAAAGTGCATAACCTCTAATATAGTTCTTTGTGTGTGATGACACACAATTACAGTGATGTTACTTTGTGTTTCCTGAAAGAATGAATAATTTGTTCCAGACCATCCCATCCTCGTGTGCAAAAGAAGGCCAGCAGGCTTAGATGAGATAAGAATAAAAATGCATCAAGATGCACTTCATACAAAAATAAATAATTTTTTTATGACTATTATTTAAATGTTTAAACATCTTTCCCATCTACAGTAATTAGTACATTTTTGCATGATTTTAAACACTTCTGTGGTGTTCTGTCATTACTTTCAGACCTAACCTAAATGCAAATGAAACAGAGGAAGCGAGTTTATGAAGAAATAGTCTTGTTATTCAAAAGTAAAATAATTTTGTTTAAACTGTTAAGTTTTAAGTAATAGAATTTTCATTTGTTTCACCTTAAAAGAGTATAAAGGGGAGGTATGTTTAAAATATATACTAAAGGCTTTTACAGGTAAACTGATATGTTGTCTGTATGTTGTGTTATACCCAGCCTGATCTCACGAGAAAATGTAAGTATTTTACATTTTGCCAGTTTAGTGGCTAATTCAAATTCAGTCATACGAAATTGTACGATTTTAAAAAGGAGGCGTGGCACATGCTAAATGAACCTTTAATAATTTTAACAAGGTCCACTGGCTGTCAGGTTTTGTGCACCACTACAGAGCTTTAAGTGAAATTGATTTTAAAAGTTCTGAATTTTCTTTTAAAATTAAAGAAGACTTTGATGTGCAAATTATTTATTGGACCATGAAAAATGCAAATGAAAAATGCAAAAAATGTATATGGGCTGAATATAAACAATCAAATTAAATTTAGTAATGTTCATCCTAATGTTTGTTTAAATTCAGCCCAAACAATTTGTTTGCAACCACTTTTTGTAAATCCAATTAATATACTCAATCCATCTTGAATTCTCCACAAAAAACATTTGACACAATATATGGAGGTTGTGTTGTTTAATGCATAAGTACTTGACTAAACATTACAATGTGGTGCAACAAACACATTAAAACCATTTCAATAAAACAATGTTGCAAAATTGTTCAAATGTTTCACTTATGGCCTGTGTGAAAGGTTGACAATAATGCAACACCCAACTGTATAGAAACACAAACTCAAAAGGACAATTCACCAAAAAAAAAAATGAAAATTGACAATTTCCTCACTCTTTACTTGTTTATTTCTTCTGTTGAACACTAAAGAAGATTGTTTTAAAAATCTGAAAACCTGTAACCACTGACTTTCATTGTATTTTTTTTTCATGGGAGTCGATGGTTATAGGTTTCTAGCTTTCTTCAAACTATCTTCTTTTGTGTTCAACAGAAGAAAAAATCCACAGAGGGTTGTAAACACTTGAGGAGTGAGTAAATAGCGAGTAAATTTTCTTTTTTTAGTGAACTATCCCTATAGAAACACATTTTAATCGTTCAGACATTTATTTCAGGGTAGATGCTACTTGTACAATTAAATGTAAACAGTTGTTGGTAAAAATCAAGAAAACTTTCACTATTTAAGGGTAACATTCAGTGAACAATTAAAGTGATTGTTTTACTTTATGTACTTGTCAAATAATTGTACTGCGTGTACATGATTGAAAAATTAACCATTAAAACATTTGAACAGTTCTAAGCCTATATGACAATTGAAACAGCTGCAAACATTTGGTTGCACCAAAAAAAGTATCAAATCTTAATCTTCAAAAAAACTCAATCATCAAAAATAACCAGCAATATTTAAGTGCAAAATTAAAGGGAATGTACTTTCTGTATACAGAGTGATTCAACTGTATGAAGTGTAAGAAGAATGACTGAAAACAATAGCTTGCATATGAGCTGCCCACAACTCAGTTCTGAATAAACCCACTAAACCAGGGGTGTCAAATCCAAACTTAGTAAGGGCCACACTGAGTGTTGTGAATAAAGTCAGGGGCCATACATACATATTTTTTTTAAATGTATTTAT
Organism: Danio rerio; assembly: GCF_052040795.2. NCBI lineage: Eukaryota > Metazoa > Chordata > Actinopteri > Cypriniformes > Danionidae > Danio > Danio rerio. Next base: position 49,914,098 of record NC_141024.2, on the reverse strand, counting down.
TGAAGAAAATAATTTTATACTATCATTTTACACTTCATTAAACCACATTTATCAAAATAGTAAGGTTTTTATGGGCATATACACAATGATGAAACTCTGATGTTTTGATATAATTGTTAAACTTTTACACACATGCAGGTAGAATTATGAGTGTTTTAAAACGTTTTTGTCAATTTTTGCCATATTCTGCCATTGAATGGATGTGGTTTTGCCATGTCCCACACACCGCTCAGCCAAATTCAGTGAGTCTACAAAGTAGATAAATTAGATCAAATTAAAAAGATTTATAAATATTCTTATTGTCTTTAACAAGTTATTTCACAAAAAAGGTAATTTTAATCACTTTTTTTTAGCTTTCATAATATTATTAATCGTTTTGCATGTGTCCTTGAGTTTGCTGTCCACCTTGTCATGATGTGGTAAATGCCCCTTTAAGACCCCTCTGATGTACTCTGTCACCTACTCGGTCCCAGTCATTCCCCTCGCTGGCCAGCAGAGGTCATCATGACCAGACTATTGACATTACGTCATCCCCACTGACTGATTGTCACACACACCTGCAGCACATCTCCTAATCACCTGGCTCGCACATAAGCAGCACACACACACACATACACCCACACCCCCCCACACCTTCAGCGTGAAGTCTTGTTCTGCCCCTGCTAACACTACTGAGCGTTTCTCTTCCTTGCCTGCTTTCCCGTTGATTACCTTGGACTGTATCTCGACCTTGTTTTGCCTGCCGCCTGCCCTGAACCCTAGCCTGATTACCGACTTTGATCCTCGCCGCCTTCCTCTGACCCATGCCCTCACCTTGTGTTTGCCTGCCGCCAGCCCTTCATCTTGATACTACTGTGTTTGATGTGAGTTCGCACAAGCATAACATCGGTGTGCTACTTGTTATTAAACTTTATTTAATAAGTATACTGCAAATGGATCCCTCTGTGTCAGACCCTTCCTTACATACTCCTTGGTATCCCTGTGCCCATTTTGCTTTTCTTCAGAGGAGGTTTAAACATCTGATGTGCACACAGTAAATATCTACACTTATGTTTGCTATGTTTCCTCATATTGTGTTTGAAAATTAATGTTGACAAGCTTAACATGTCCACCATGTCAGAGTGAAACATTCATTACATTTTTTTTTAATTCAGAGATTAAAATATAGCTTTTAAACTATGTACAAAGAGCTTAAATATGGAAACACTTTACCAGCTGCAGGTACAGCATGTGTTCAATAAATGATATCTTTAGCCAAAAATGTCCTCTCTGTCATTGTCACAAATCCTTCCTTGACAGGGCGGACATATGCATTGGTATTGACACTTTTTTTTTACTATTTTATTGTTAATTACGGAATGTTTTTATGTTACTTACAACACCCACACACACTACACCAGTAGATGCATGAGTGGACAAGACAAACCTTTTGGCAATATCTGTCACAGCATTTACAAAGATCCTTTTAAAGTTCATATAATGAAGCTCATTGACTGATTAAAATAAAACTACAGCCCTGAGTATTTGTACATTAATGTGAAGATCTGTAATCTAATTACATTAGAAGTGAAGTTTACCTTATTCTGAAAAATAAAACAGGATTATTAAGGTGTTTAACTTGACTTGCTTCCAACATTCCCTTCACTCATCCAGTACAATGAACAATGTAAAGATTTACATTCATTAGCAAATTTAGTTTAATTTGAAGGACAATAATTGTTTATTTTCCATTTATCTGTATATTGATAAAACTTAATTGATAACAGAAGAGGCGGCATGGTGGCTCAGTGGTTTGCAGTATTACTGAAAACAGTTGAATTCTTGAAAACCTTTACAATCCTTTTATACGAACCCTTTAATATTTATTGTTGTACCTGTTTTTTTTTCAAATGTTCCTCCATATTTAGTTCACCAAATAAAGCCTTTGTCCACCCTGTCATGTCAATGTCCACCCTGTCATCTTGTTTTCCAGTCATGTTAAAAAAATTAATTATTTATAACCTCAGCAAAATATCTTGTGTGATTTCTTAATAAACCAACAAGTTAATATTGTTGGAAAGTTTGACAAAATATTTTAGATCTTGGGTTTTATTTTGAAAAGAATTATTACATAATTTATTTGGAAATCAATGTTTTGTCCATTATTTCATTATTACAAATAGACTTTTTTTTCTAGAATCTATAAAGTTGGGTTGGTAAAGGGACACATGACCTTTCTGAAAAGACACATTTAATAATCACACTGCAATGAAAATACACTTATACTACTTTGAATTTGTCCATGACAGGGTTGACACAATTTGAGGTTTGTTTGCTGTTTTTCTGTTTACATGTTATTTGTAAAAAGTGAAGGAGCTTGACCAACATTCATTTCTAACAGCCTAAATTGTATTGAATACAACAATGTAGTTAAATCAAAAATATTTTTTTTATTATCCTATGCACTTTATAGTGACAATGACCTGAAAACGTTTTTCAAAATTGTCTTAAAAATGTTCAGATTATTTAAACAACTTCAAATACTGAATATCTGTAAGCGTGTCTGTGTGTGTGTGTGTGAGAGAGAGAGAGAGAGAGAGAGAGAGATAAAGTGGAAAACGATGGAGAAATGTATCAATAAGTCATGACTGCAACAGTAAGTGGCAAAAAAGCTAAACAAAAAATTACTTTTATTTTGGCGGGTCCTGTGACGTCATAAGGCTGCGCCGCTCCTACGCTGTATTGGAGAAAGGTTTGTTTTAAAGCTTCTACACAGATATAAAGCGATTGATTGTAGAATACATGTTTTTTTTTTCAGATGCATCAAAAAATCCAGATAATGACCAGCTAGGAATAGCATATGTAATTTCAAAGTTTAATATAGAAAAAATAAATTAAGGATTTTAAACAAATTATCATTATACACAAGGGGAAACGTTGGCAATAAGTTTATCATTACAATGGGTGAAAGATGCAGGAATTAAGGAAGTTTTAGTTTGCTCAGATTGTATTTCTGCTCTTTTAAGCATTGAAGCAAAACACTCAGACTGTAGGCAAGATTTGGTTATTGAAATGTTACAAGAGTTGTATAAATTAGGAGAAAAAGTAAAGGTAGTGTTCATGATAGGTAAAGTTGGTTTTATATTTGCACATTCGTTCATTTAGAAGTCTCTATATTGTTTACCATGTTACTTTGAATATTTGATCGGAATTAGCATGCAACTATGACTTGAAAACAACATTAACACTCTTTATTTGACTGTGAACAATGTTGTCATTTGATAGTGATTTCGCTGTTTAGAGTTGGCAAATAATACTTTTATGAAATTATAATATTAAGGGTATTATTAAGGGTAAAGTCTGAATTTGCAAATATAAAACCAACTTTACCTCTAAGTGTTCATGTGGGTGCCGGCTCATGTGGGATTAAAAGGAAATGAAGCAGCAGATAAAATGGCAAAGCAAGCTACGATGGAAGATAATATAGGAATGGAAGTGAATTACAGTAGAATTGAAGTTAAAGCAATAATAAAGAAACAAATAATGGAGAAACAGCAGTACCAATGGAATGCAGGAAAGAATGGAAGGCAAATGTACAATATTCAGCCAAAAGTGGGTAAAGTGAGGCACTCGAGTGGAAAAAAAAAAGAGGATACTATATTATCCAGATTAAGAATTGGGCATGCTGGACTTAACAGTACAATGAAGTTATAGGCACAGCACAGAACAGGTCTATGTGAGTGTGGGAAAAATGAATCTGTTGAACATGTGATCATGCATTGTGAGCGGTATAATAAAGAAAGAAGAAAGTTATTGGAAGAAGTCAAGAAAGAAGGAAATTATTAGTTTACATTGAATTTTTTATTAAATCCTGAGGTAGGACGGCATAAGTGCACTGCTTTGTTTAGATTTTTGAAAGACACAGGACTGATTAATAAGATATGATTATTAGAATTATTTTAATGTAAAATTATAAAGTTTAAGGCAGGGATGGAGGGAGTTATTTTCTGAACCTGACATAGTGGGAGGAGTGAACAGAAGTCAGAAGAGCTGGAGACGCAGAGCTGGCGGATGCGAAGTCTCTCACTAGGTTAGGGGAAGGGATTATGGGAACAGAGTAGAGTCTCTGAATCAGGTTACAGGAAGGTGGCGGTAATGCACAAGAACTTATGCGATCCGCCAAATAAAAACGAAAGAAGAAAACGATTGATTAAAGTCTCTGGTTTTTCACCCGATGATAAATTATGTTCCTGCTGTTGACAATATTATTTTAACCCTTTATACAACATACTACTATTTTACTGGGGGCTATTGTTTGAATAAAGTAACAGAAAAGTGTTTTAATAAAGGTTTAATTTATTAAATAGCATAATGTCATTCCATTCTAAGTATACATCACTATAAACAAGAGATAAAGTACTAGTTTTAATCAGCTCATTTGTGGCTATTGTTTCTTGCTCGGACTTACCTGATTTATTTTTTTAAATTACTTTCATATAAACTCATAGAAACTGTTGAAGCAAGTGTTGAAGAGAAGTCATTTTGTTTCTGTTCATTGTTTTATTCATTTTAAAAAGTTTTATTGTTTTGTTAATTTTACACAGAATAAAGTGTCCAAACGCAGAGGAAAACTCCTGCTGAAGCGACTGATCTCCACACTGTTATAAAGATGGCGTTTATTAAAGAGGAGAGTGAAGATGTGAAGATTGAAGAAACATTCACAGTCAAACAGGAAGATCCGCAGGAACAAACAGGTTAGTTTTCATTCTCAACGACCAACTCAGTCATTTGATCCTCATTCAGATATATTTTAATAACAAGAATACTAAATTAAATCCATCTTGTAGCCCTGAGTGTGCTGCCTAGTTCTCCTAAATGCACATAAGCACTCATTGAAAGACAGGAATGAGTTTCTCTCTTGTTACTTGTTCTCATTTATTTTGTCATTACTTTATGTATTATTAGTCTTCCATTTTCTCTACCTTCTTAAGGTTATTGCTTTTCTTGTTCTTGTACTGTTTGTAAAGCGTCTTTGAGCACTGGCGCTATATAAACAATCAAAAACAATTAATAAATAAAAGTTTAACTGAGCTGAGGATATTTGACCTACAGTATTCTCATAAAAGATATCTGCCTTTACAGTGATGGTGTTGGCTTGGTACTTTCCATTTGCATATGTCACGTTTGATCATGATTCTCTTTTTTCTCAACTTCTTTATGGGTTTAAACTTGTTTCTAGTAGTTGTTACTAGTTCTCACAGATAGTATCTGAGTTAGAATTCCATCATTATTATCATAACTAATTACCAGGGCTATTGTGTTTAATCAGGGTTTCCGCTGGGTCATAAAATGTCGTAAATTCCAAAATCAATTTTTGGCCTTAAAAAGTCTTAAATTTATTGAAATATTGTGTTGTAAGTCCTAAATCTTTTTTAAACAAGTCTTCATTTTCCTTTGTTCGTGTTTTGCTTCATAATCTGGCCAAAACCCATACAATCACCAACAATTTATCTCAATAACACTTTCAACTTTTTATTCAAAAAGGTAATTTTTACTCTATTTATCATAATGGTTTAATTATTTTCCTTACAATAACATTTGTTTAAACGTGCTCAATGTATTTACTGCTGAGGACATGACCTGGACAGATTTTTGTGCATAAATTTAATTTATTGTAGTTTTAAAACTTTTGTTCATTGTTTTTATTTTATTTATATATTTTTTAAAGAAAGTTTGTTGAAAAACAGTGTATGGATACAAGTAAAGCTTGCTTGTTTTTACACAAAATTTAAAATCTTTTGCTAAGAAATATCTAAAGAACTGTATTTTTTATTATTCATTCATTATTGTATTGATAAATATATTCAATTATAATTTGTTTTGATTGGGCAAATACAAATCTTTTCCATCTGGGCCATTTGAAAAATTCCTTAACCTTTAGCCCTTTGTGAGTCTAAAATTTCATTCATAATGGTCTTAAAGCTTTACATTTAACTTGGTGAAACCTGCAGTAACCCTGGTTTATTCATTCATTTTCTTTAGTCCCTTTATTAATCTGAGGTCGCCACAGCGGAATGAACCGCGAACACTTATTAACACTTATACACTATAGACAATTTAGCCTACCCAATTCACCTGTACCTCATGTCTTTGGACTGTGGGGGAAACCGGAGCGCCCAGAAGAAACCCACGCAAATGCAGGGAGAACATGCAAACTCCACACAAACGCCAACTGACCCAGCAACCCTGGTTTAAATTATGTCAAAATGGGACGATAACCAATTTCAAGGTATACCGCAGTTTGGAAAAGTCAAGGTTTTGAAACTGCCAAAATGTTCTGTTATATCGTTTTTACGGTATATGTAAGTTTTATTTATTGATTTATTTTTTTATTATGTTTTAAGTTTTTTAGGACAACAGTATCTCCAGCAAATAAGATATCCAAAGATGCCATTTTAAAATTGTTTTTGAACAAATAAAGACAGCAGACGTCAATGATTCATTTGAATGATTTAGCCTGACATGTTTACTGCTCCAAAATATTGTAAAAGTTTCTCAAAAGAAAATATATTGTGTTCAAAGGGCAAAAGATTTTTGTTTTTCACCCAGACATTAAAAAGAGGATCTTTTGAGCTCAGGGCTCTCTCTCGAGACAGCATGCCAAACAAGCTTTATAATCAATCATCAGCTAAGTGTGAACTCTTGAAATGAATGAAAACAAGCAGTAAAGTATGTCATTTTGCCATTTCCTCATCTCTCCAGTTTACAGCAAACGTGGCATTAAGCATTTGCACAAGTACATTCATTAATTTTCCTTGGGCTTAATCCCTTTATTTATCAGGGGTCGCCACAGCAGAATGAACCACCAAAGACTTATTTTACATCTTTAAAAAAATAGGAATAATAGGAACCCTTTATAGGGATAATTGACACAGAAATAAAAATAGCCTCACCATTTACTCTCCCTTTTGTGGTTTTAAACCTTTGTGAGTTTCTTGATTCTGTTGAACACAAAAGAAGATATTGTGGGAAAAAAAATGTTTAAAACCACATGACAGAGTAAATGGTGAGGTCATTATAATTTTTGGATGAAACATTCATTTCATGCTTGTCGCTTTGTGTCTTCATACTAAAGTTAACTTCTTTTTTTTTCTTTTAAGACCTGATGGTGCTGAAAGAAGAGACTCATCAATGGAATGCAATGGAAGAGAAACAGCAAGACATAATGACTGATGAAAAACCCACACTGACTTCACACAGAAGACCTCGGAAATCCAAATCTAGGTGTAATTTCAACTGTAAACAGTGTGGAAAGAGTTTCAGTCAAAAGCCAAAGCTTAATGTTCACATGAGAGTTCACACAGGGGAGAAACCTTACACCTGCGAACAGTGTGGAAAGAGTTTTGGTAAAAAACAAAGCTTTAAAACGCACATGAGAATTCACACTGGAGAGAGGCCGTACACATGCCAACAGTGTGGACAAACCTTCTATCATGTAGGAAACTTTGCAGCACACAAGAGAATTCACACTGGGGAGAAGTCTTACCATTGCCTTCAGTGTGGAAAGAGTTTTAAGCAAAATGGCACCCTTACAGTCCACATGAGAACTCACACTGGAGAGAGGCCGTACACATGCCAACAGTGTGGAAAAAGCTTCTATACTACAGAAAATTTTACACAGCACATGAGAATTCACACTGGAGAAAGGCCATACACATGCCAACAGTGTGGAAAAAGCTTCTATAATACAGGAAACTTGGCAGCGCACATGAGAATTCACACTGGGGAGAAGCCTTACTCTTGCCTTCAGTGTGGAAAGAGTTATAAGCATAATGGCAACCTTAAAGCTCACATGAGAACACACACTGGAGAGAGAATTTTTACTTGCACACAGTGTGGGAAAAGTTTCTCTCGAAAACAAAGCCTTCACATCCACATGAGGATTCACACTGGAGAGAAACCTTACAGATGCACACAGTGTGGGAAAAGTTTCTCTCGAAAACAAAGCCTTCACATCCACATGAGGATTCACACTGGAGAGAAACCTTACAGATGCACAGAGTGTGGGAAAAGTTTCCCATATAAAAGCACACTCAATCACCACATGAGAACTCACACTGAAGAGAAGCCGTTTGCATGTGATCAATGTGGAAAGAGTCTCACGTGCAAAGACTCCATTAAGCAACACATGAAGACTCACTCAGGAGAGCGTTTTAGATGCAGTGATTGTGTAAAGGGCTTTAAACACAAAAGAAGCCTCCGCGCTCACATGAAGCTTCACAATGGAGAGCAGAGCCCTCAAAATTGAGGCCTTGTCCAGCAGAGCTTAAGGCTCTCGCTTGAGACAGCATGCCAAACAAGTGTGAACTCTTCAATACATATCAAATTACTGAGATTGGAACTCTTTGAACACCTGAAGATTTAAACGGTCTTTTATCGGTCTTTATCAGTCACGTGCGTTTGTTGTGTTACGTCATTTTTGACGTATTACTTTCCGAGACAACTTGAGAAAGACACATAACGCAAGAGAGATACATGCCTTAAAAAGGTCGAGCTGGAGAAGTGCAAGAAAATTGAGAGGACGCGGTACTGCAATAAACTAAACAACGTGTTAGGGATTGTCATTTTGGTAAACTGTCTTACATTCAGGATATAGATCGGTTTCATGAACTGCAAACCAACGGAGTGCGCTGCTGCCGACCCCTCATTGCTGATAATAATGACATGTCATACTGTATATCATTAATGTCCTAATATACGTTAAGTTTGAACACCATTAAACCAGAGTATTTCTAATTATGTATTGCAGTTTTCATTTTATTTCATTAGTTACATCTAATATTTACATTTACTGGTGTGACACAAAATGCAGCCGACAGCCAACTCAAAATTTTTAAATAAACACATCCCCTCACTTCCTAAATGTGTGAGAACTTTGATGAAGACTTCACACACACACACGTAAAGTCAAAACAGTAGTTGGTGGAGAGTGTGTCTATTTTGGAATATTGAAGCATGTTGATGGACTGCCATTATTTAAAAGCTTACAGGAGCAAATTTGGCCAATTTTAGGAAAAATTCCTTTTAAAAGGGATATGTTTGTCATCTGTGTCTTCTGT